>NC_056736.1:314916740-315094240 GCF_019279795.1 Protopterus annectens | reverse complement strand
CAGGGCTATACAGTGGTGGGCTTTATTAAGAAGACTGGTGACAAAGTTTGCAGTTTTACTGTAAGAGCACTCAAGTTTTGTGAGCTGTGTTTAATGAACAGTGGTAAAAACTGGGGAGGCATATCTCAGCGGAAGTAGAAGACAGCTTCTTTGGCTTTGTCAGACAAGGATCTCTGGTATCTATACAGCATTCCTAATGTTTGATTACTTTTTAAGGTTACTTGAGGAATCTGTAGGTCAAATTTTAAGATGCTCAACAAGGGTAACTCCCAGTAATTTAGTGTGGTGAACTAGTTCAATTGATGTGTACTCAGATGAATGAAGGGATAGTAAGTTGTGTGATTTTGACAAACATGGGAGCTTATAGCACAGGATTTGTTTTTATAGGACTACAGGACATGATTGTAGCCAGGACTCTATCATTGAGAAGCAGTGCAGTGTGGCTTTTTTGTAGTTCAGAGATAGAAGAGACACAGCATATAATGGTAGGTCATCTTACATCTGATATGTAATAGTAGGTCATCTACATCCTGGATAAGGATGGCACTGATTAGTATGATAGGTAGGTCATTGATAAATATGTTGAAGAGAAGTAGGCCAAGGGCATATCCTTGTGGGTCACCTGTAGAAAGGGTGACCCCACACACACACACCTCCTCAGACCTATATATCTGCTCTGTGGTCACAACAGAGAAGCAGTAAAAAAAAGAAAAATCCACAATCACTAAATGTGGTTTCAGCTAGTTTATTTAAAATGATCAGCATTCATATGCCCTCAATTATTTGGCAAGCTCTCCTTCTTATAAACTTCGGACAAACTCTGACATGAAATGGTCAGTGACCCTGCCTCACCCTGGAGAAAGCAGTTTTTAATTAGCTATGAATAAAGGTACAACTACAAAATTGGAGAAAATTTTTTTTAAAAAGTTTAAGATTATGGAAGTAATTATTGGTCTATATGACAAAAAAGTGACACAGCCTGTTACTAATGCGTGCAAACCCTAATCCTCCATCTTACTCGACAAAAATCCTTTCCACAACACTACCACTATCCAGTCAAATTTGTTCTGAAGGCAGCTGCAGGGTTTTGTGTAGGATCACAAAAAAACTGCGCTTTCTTTTTGCAATATTTTTTATTTTCATTATTTTTTTGGAGTATCGTCATCTTCTTTCGGCTGTTCCCGTTAGGGGTCGCCACAGTGGATCACCTGTTTCCATTTCATCCTGTCCTCTGCATCTTGCTCTGTCACACCAACCACCTTCATGTCCTCTCTCACCACATCCATAAACCTTATCTTAGGCCTTCCTCTTTTCCTGTTACCTGGTAGCTTCATCCTTAGCATCTTTTTCCTCAATATACTCAGCATCCCTCCTCAGCACGTCCAAACCAACGTAATCTTGCCTCTCTGGCTTTGTCTCCAAATGTTCCAACTTGGGCTGACCCTCTAATATACTTATTCCTAATCCTGTCCACCCTCTTCACACCCAGTGCAAATCTTAACATCTTTAACTCTGCCACATCCAGCTCAAACTCCTGCCTTTTTGTCAACGCCACTGTCTCCAACCCATATAACATAGCTGGTCTCACTACCCTCTTGTAGACCTTCCCTTTCACTCTTACAGATACTCGTCTGTCACAAATCACTCCTGTCACTCTTCTCCACCCACTCCATCCTGCCTATACTCTCTTCTTCACCTCTCTTCCACACTCACCATTACTCTGAACTATTGACCCCAAGTATTTAAACTCATCCACCTTCATCACCTCTACTCCTTGCATCCTCACCATTCCTCTATCCTCCCTCTCATTCACACACATATATTCTTAGTCCTGCTGACCTTCATTCCTCTTCTGTCTAGAGCTTATCTCCATCTCTACAGGGTCTCCTCCACCTGTTCCCTACTGTCACTACAGATCACAATGTCATCTGCAGACATCATAGTCCACGGGGACTCCTGTCTGATCTAGTCTGTCAACCTGTCCATCACCATTGCAAATAAGAAAGGGCTCAGAGCTGATCCTTGAGGTAATAAAGTTTGTGGGCTTTGGAGAGTTGAGTGGTAAGAAGTAATTGAGGCAGCTCAAGCCAGTTGAGCTGTTTGAGGGAAAGACAGTGGTGGGCTCTATTAGAGGTACCTGTGGCAAATTTGACAATCTTGTTGTAACAAGATGACATTTTGCTTTGTTCGTTGTGGTGAAGATTAGTCAGGATTGGTGAGGCATACAGTAGGGTGGATAATAGGTGGGTTCTGGCAATGGTGGCTTTGGTATAATTGGTCATGAATTGCTTATTCCTATACAAGAGACCTAGCTTTTTGTGAACTTTTTTGATTGTTTGGGCTATGTGTATATCAAATTTGAGTTTGTTATCGATTACTACTCCTAGGAGTTTAGTGTGTGCTGTTGGGGTGATTGAGGTATTGTCCTTGGAGTTAATGATGAAGTCATCGGGTGCAGGGGATCTACCTGGGCTGAAGAGAATTAGTTTTGTTTTTTTGGGATTGAGTAAAAGTTTTATGGTAGAAAACCATGCTTCAGCCAGAGTGAAGCTGTGTTATTGTTTGTAGCTTGCTTAGGGTAGGGGCAGCACAAATGATAGTAGTGTCATCAGCATATTGCACTATAGAGGCAGAAGGAGAGGAAGCAGCTATCAGATTTGTAAATATGGAGAATAGTAAGGGACCAAGAATGGAGCCTTGAGGGACTCCATTAGATACAGGTAGTAGGGAGGATAGCTGGTCATAGAACTGCTTGCTGTCAACTTGATAAATAGCTGCTGAACCATGATATAGTGAGAGAGTTTAGGTTGAGGTTAGATAGAGCTTTGAGAAGCATACTGTGGTTGACCGTGTCAAAGGCCTTGGATAAGTCTAATAAAACAGAGGACACAAAAAGTCCGTTTCTGTGGGTGATGATTATGTTGGTATAGGATAGTAGGGCTGTTGTGGTACTGTGGGAGGGACGAAATCCATGTTGTGATGCTGATATAAGGTTATTTTCTAGAAGGTATTGCATTAGTTGTGTATGTACTACTCTTTCAAGTATTTTTAATAGGGGTGATAAAATTGCAATTGGCCAGTAGTTGGTGAGCTCAAGGGAGTTTCCACCTTTGTGGAGTGGAATAATACGAGATATTTTCCAGAGGTTAGATACTTTAGATTCAGATATGCATCTATTAATGAGGATTGACACAGGGTAAGATATGGCATCAGCTGATAGTTGAAGGAAATCCGCAGGAAGTTTATCAGCAGCCAGTGTGGTAGGTTTCAATTTCTTGAGGAGTTTAGTAATGAGTTGTGTGGGTGCTGGGGAGAAGGAGAAGCTGGGGGGAGGTTGCTGTGTAATAGGGGTGGTAGGGGTTGGTGAAGGAGTGGGAATGGTGGTGCTATTTAGGGTGTTGGATAAGGCTAGAACTGTTTCGGTGAAGAATTTGTTAAATTGGGTAGGGATGTCCTCAGCGTCGGTTGGTACTATGGGTGTGGGAGTGTTACCTGGGTGCAGTAATCTATTTATCGAGGACCAGAATTTCTGAGGGTTGTGTGTGTGTTTGTCTTGCAAGGTTTTACAGTAATTGGTTTTATCGAGTTTTATAAGTTTTTTGGTCTTGTTCCGGAGTGCTAAGGTGATTTGTTTTGTGGTGGTGGTTTTAAGTTTATGAAATTGAGCCCAGGCTCTATCTCTATCTTTCACTATGGTTCTGGTTTCTTTTGTTAGCCAAGGGGCATAGTTAGTTTTAACTCTGATGGTACGGGCTGGTACATGACGGTTTAGGATTTTGAGAAAGGTTGAGTTAAAGTAGTCTACTACCTCATCTAGGGGTAGGTGTTTAAGTGGATACCAGTCACAGTGCTTTAGTTCATTGTTTAGGTCCTTGGTTTTGAAGTTTTTTTTTGTTGTGAACTATTCTGAGGATGGGTTGGTTATAGAGTTGGGATTTATTTCTAATAAGGTAGGTTGGTTGGTGGTTGCTTAAATTGTCAGGTAGGCAGCCTGCCTGGTTTGCCAAGGTGTGGTCAGGCAGAAGTATCCAATCTAAGATGGATTGTCGTTTGGTTTTCTTATCAACTCTAGTGGGGGTATCTTTGACTTGGGTAAACCCATGTAGGTTAATGTGGTTAGAGGGATTGTACTTGGTACAGTCAGATCAGTCAATATTAAAATCCCCTAGGAGTATGGTCTCATGAGGATGGGAGATAGTCATCCAGTGTAGCAGGTTCTCCATAGTGTCAGTATTGTTTCCTGGGGGGATATAGGCACCTGCTATGACTATGTGTTTGCTAGAGTTTAGTTTTAATTTAGCAAGAATAAGTTCTATGTCATTGACATCTTGGGAGTTGTAGTTAAGCTGTTCTACTGTGAGATTATTTTGAAACAGAATGGCTACACCACCTCCTTTTTTCCCTTGCCTATCCTTCCATATAATATTGTAACCAGGGGGTGTTCTCATTATCATGGTGTTCTGGTCTAAGCCAAGTTTCTGTAAGTATGGCTAAATCTGGTTTGTATAATGCCAATAGTGCATGGAGGTCCTGAACTTTGTTGAGTATACTTCGTACATTAATGTTTAAGAGCAGAAGAGAGGAGGTTGGTCTGTTATAAAGAGGATTTGGTTGAATTAGGTCTGGGTGGAGTGAAGTAATGGGTCCTGGATTAGGGTGTATGTCTCCACAGCAAGAGAGTTTTAGAGTTAGGTATAGGTAGAACTTAAGTAGTGTTTGTAGTATTTTATTTTGTTTCTGGGATAATTAGGGGTTAATTTTGTTTGTTGGTTTATGATTAACATAGGGGTGGAGTTGAGTTGGGGTAAGGTCAAATGGAGATGTAGGGAAGTGTGTTAGCTTTAGTGTATTGGCTGTGGTTTCTGTTTGCCACTGAGTTGGATAGGTGAGATGAAGTTGTGTGTGGTAGGATGTAAGGATGGATAACCAGAGAAGAACCAAAGTAGTTAATGTATAGAAAGCTTCCTTTAAGTGTAGGAGAGCCATTGTATTAGTTTGTTTCTTCTCCTTTTATGTTACTTTTTGTAGTGGGAGAGCAGTGGTGAGTGATAGCAGGAGGTGTTGAGTGGGTGTTAGAGGAGCAGTTAATGGTTAGTGAAAAGGGTGTGGTGTGGTATGTGTGAGTGAAGACTGAGGGTGTGGTTAACAAACCAAAGTTACAGTTTCCACTCAAAAGTTGTCATACATGTATAATAGAAGGAACCCACTTAGACAATATTGAACAGCATCAACCCTGTAATTTATAACCATTCGTGTTAGTTCAAGAAAGTACAAAACGCTAGCTGACAAATAACGATAAATCAATAGGGCCCTTCAACTTCCAAATTTTTTTTTTTTCCGTATCGGGGCTGGTGCTACCACATTCAAACCAGTTATTCTATCGATTTTCTAAGTTTATAAAAGCAGTACTTAAAGTGTCCCCATATTTGGGCCTTTGCTCCCCCCATTACTTATAGTTTTGTCCAGATTTCTTGCTCTAAGAAGTTGGGCGTTATGATGAAGCAACTATTTAATATTTAGTAGCCTCTCCAGTATATACACGTGTCTGTTTGACACTGAAAACAGACAAGGACGTGTACAAGAACAATGCACTAACTTAATGTTTAAACATGTAGAACAAAACTGCCACTGTCAACTAATGGCAGCATTTTAAACAGTGTGGTAATACTATCGAACGCTCGCTTGACGTAGTGCAATACAGATCTGACTGTAATAATTTTATAGTTAAGAACTCATCTTAACAGCTCACATAGCATTATCAAGCAATGATAAATGCAGATTCTTGTTTTCCTGCTTCAGATATTGGGGACTTCCGACTTCCCTGTCCTATATTAGGATTCAAAGACTAATTACGAACTAAAGAATGTTTCAGACACAGTTTTTCATCCAAAATATGGCGACGCGCTTCTTTTTATTACTATGAATAAGCAGGACTGAGAGGTGTTCTAGTTGTAGGCCTTCTATCATATGAGCCATCGAATCCATCTATGGAGCACTGTAACGTCCAAGTGTGTAATCTAAACAAGTCCCATAATTCTTCCAGCAGCCATCTCCTACAAAGTTAACTGCTTCTCAAGATGGCTTTCACAGACTCTACAAAACAGCTGGTCAAACCTTCCCTATGTCCATGTCTTTGTCAATTATTGATTATAATCTCATTCATTTGCTGTTAACTTACTGGTTTGATGGTTCAAGTCCAATATAGTGCTGTTTGTGTGAACTCACTGATGTTTAAAGTAACATATGTTCATGCTTAGGAAGCGATCGCTGAACATGCATCTACGTAAAGTACAAGGTGCTTTTGTTATCTGATGCACACAATGTCGAGCCTGTTATTTAATTTTGCAAAACTTTATTCTTTGTTTTCTGGCCTTACTACATTTACGTTCACAAACCAGTAACTTGCTGCAGCCCTCTATCTGTCTTACGTGTTGTGGGCGGAGTTTTGATTTCGGTGCTAATGGTAATTTTCAGGTTTCTTACCACGAATCATTCAGGAGGGTTTTGCAGCATTTTAAGTGGAGTAAGTGCCATGCTAACGCAGGAGGTTGGGGTTAAGATACATCCTTCAACGTGCTCATGCAAACATAATCCTGCAATCAGTTATTGACCTCCGACGTACGTCCCGACAGTCTGTTTCATTTTCTAAGGACACAGATATCAGTAAAACATTGATAACCGCCTTGGGCTGCAACAGTTAATGGAACTGAACTGACTGCCATGAGCATTGTTCAAAACTATAAATCACATTAATTCATTGCACTGGAACTTGCCTTATCCTAGCAGTGTGACTTTTTCTATTATAAACATTTATTATAACCAAAAACACAAAAATTCTCACAAGGTGAAGTGGCAAGAAAAACCAACAAACAAAAAGATCCACTGAACAAGTAGAACGGGAACCACATGGCAAGTCAAACCACATTTCTTTAGCGAATAAAACAACTTTATTGTCGCTTTCATCCCCAGAGAGACTTCTGCAGAATAAAACTCAAAAGCAGACTAAATCGTTTATACACAAGCTCAATCCTAACCCACTAGTACATATTAAATAATTACCCAATTATTCAATTAAAGAAGTTCTTCCTAACGTTAAAGTACTATATAAAACCATCATAAAAAGAAACCGTTATAAATTAAAATGCTCATTAACACGTATAATCAATTTATGTATTTTTAAATTTTTTTAAACTCCTATTCGAGGAAAAAGAACTGAACTATACAGACTGTAATGGCATTTTTTCAAGACAATCTGGTAAATTAAATAATCTGTCTAACTGTGGGTTAACCAATGAACATAAGTATATTTTTCACACTATCTAATTGTTCAGTGTTTCTTATCAGCACTGCACTGGTTGCATTTATTTGCTTATCAGTACTGCATTGTTTTTTATTTATTTGTGTAACAGTTCTGCACTAGTTTACTCCACTGTTTTTATTTGTTTGACTGAAGTATTTACTTTTCTGTCTCTCCATTTATATAACTGCTGATCTGTGGTTGAATTTTTGTATAGTTTGTGGCTTTTACTGTTGCCCGCCCCTACTGGCAGTTTGTGGTGTACTCAGTCCAGAGAGGTAAAACTGGTCAAACAGTTTCTGTGTTATCTCTTTGTCTCAGGGTGTGACTTTGGAAGGAGCTTTTATCTGCCGGTATAAAAATATTACATTTGAGTTGAATCCCTGCTTATCTTGCTGAGCTCCATTTGTGCCTGGCGAAGAGTACTTCTTAATCTGAATTACAGAGCTACATAAGTATATTTTTCACACTTTATCTAATTGTTCAGTGTTTCTTAGCATTGCACTGGTTGTATTTGCTTATCAGTACTGCATTGTTTTTATTTGTTTGTGTAACAGTTTTGCACTAGTTCACTGCATTGTTTTTATTTGTTTGACTGAATTATTTACTTTCTGTATCTCCATTTATATAATTGCTGATTTGTAGCTGAATTTTTGTTTTCTCCCACACAATTGCTGTTGTGCTCTTGTAGTGTGTGGCTTTTGCTGTTGCCCACCCCTAGTGTAAATTTGATAAGGGACACTCCTCCCAGTTCCATCTCATTAGCTCATTCTACTGAATACAGAAATCATTGGGAAGGTCAAACCCCTTAGTTCCTTAGCCTTGAATTTTCTTTTCCTCCTCTCTCTTTCCACTTTACTAACAAAAAAAGCACTTTATTCAGCTTCTTTTACTGTATTTGCGTTTCCTCCTCCTGCTCCATTACTTCATCTTGCTTCTTCTGTTACTTGCTGCAACTTGTTCTCTAAGGTGTTCAATTGCATATTTTATGTTGCATGTTTTACTGCTTGTTTATAGCCTGTTTAAATTGTGTTATTCCAAGCCTCTTAGTTTTGGTTTAAGCACTTGATCTTTAGGCTAACTCCTTAGCTCTCCCTGGCCTTCTCTCTCAGATTCTGAAAAATATACAGTTTCTCCTGCCAGTCTGGTTTATATGGGCACCCTGAAACAGTGTAGCATCTGCTTTATGTACACAGACAACCACCTACTACTACCACATAGGAACACAATTTGCAAGAGATGCAATTACATTAGGAACAGAGTCTCCAAGCTCTCTCCCTCACAAGCCAGTATATCTGGCACTGAGAAGGTTGTCAACACAATCACTACACCTCAAACACCACTCACACCTACGCAACACACACCCACATATATGGAGGTCCTCAACAAAAAAAATACCCAAACAAAGGAGACCTCTGAGGCAAAAACACACACAATCTTTACAGCCTTCCACACCACATACCATGCATAGTTCACAAACCTGTCTCTTACAACCACTAAGGCTTAACCATAAACCCAACATACTAGTCATAGGGGACTCCATTGTGACACACACAGATGTGCCTCTCGCCAGGCTGGATAAGGAGAAAGTCACGGTTAGTTGTCTGTCAGGGGCCAGAATCCACCATATCACACATGCATTCAAGTCTCTCAACAACAGGTACCATTATGACTGTCATAGTCCATGTTGGTGTGAATGATTTAAGATGTACCTCCCTGGAGTATATGAAGAGAGACATGAATGAACTCGCTGAATGTGTGTCCCAGGCAGGTATGTCCTTAGCCTTAAGCAGCATTCTACCATCACCCAGAATGATGCCTGAATACAAACAGAAAATGACTGACTTTAACAACTGGCTTAGTTTCTGGTGTCATTCCAGGGGGATCCAGTACCTGACAGCCTGGGAAGTTATGACTGACAAACCATGATGCTTTGCCAGAGATGGTCTGCATCTGTCTCACCTGGGCTTCAGGATTCTGGCAAAGGCTCTTGCCTCCCCTATAGTGCCTTTTTAGGAAAAGTGATGAGGTTAAAACTACCAACATAAAAATTTAAACAAAACACAAATTAAAGGTCATGCTGCTAAACACTATGAGTCTAAACATGAAACTGCGCTCATTGCAAGCATTCCTAACCCTGGAAAATGCTGACATCTGTGCAATCACAGACACCTGGTTCAAAGCTGCAGAGAGCACCCCAGCATTACCTGGTTACTCATTCTATCATACATTCAGACCCCAAACTTTGGGTAGTAAAGCCAAAGGAGGTAAAGTTTCAATATATATTAAAGACATACACACCTCCACGCTGGTCTAACAGTATGATGCATAGGAGACACTTCAGGTGCAGTTAACTATTGGCAAGATGCCCTATACCAATCATAGCTAGCTACCGGTCCCCAAATCTGAACCAAGATGCCCAAACTGCCTATCTAGACCTACCGGTCCCCAAATCTGACCCAAGATGCCCAAAGTGCCTATCTAGACCTCTTTTAATCTATCAAGATTCAACCCTTTACCGTGATCATGGGTGACTTTAACTACCCAAACACAGACTGGAAGAATTACTCTTGCCAGAACACAAATGCCCAGAGATTCCTCAGGTTTTGTCAATGCAACATCCCTGTAGTATCATCCTTCCTTGTAAGATCAGACCATAAAGCGGACATGTTCAAAGTCACCATCTCCCCCAACCCCCTCTTAGGAACTAGGTCAATCAAAACAACTTCTCCAAAGCCGATTACAGCCACCTGAGGGATGGTAAAGAGCTTACCAGCCCCCTCCCCCTCTCTAGGAACTGGCACCAGTATTGAAAACTATACCAAATTACTATACAGACATTTATATAGATCCATGGAATCAGGAATACCTGGCAGGACTAAATCATCCTCCGCAAGGAAGAGTAAACCTGTCTGGTGGACATCTGCAATAAATAAACTCCATAACAAAAGAAAAAAATTGCTGTCCAGGTCCAAGAAGGAGCAGGTGCCCAACAGGAAGCAATCTCGCCTTAGCCTAAACAAGCAAATAAGAGCACTAGTGACATCCACCAAAGCAAATGTAGAGTCCAAATTGGCCACATCTACTAGAGACAACTATAAGGCCTTCCTCACATATGTCCATAATCTCAAAGGTAGCACCCAGATCTGTTCAGAACTCGTGGTCAAGGACACCATATATACAAATGCCATAGATATAGCAAACTTGCTGGCTGACAGACTCAATGAAAATTTCACCACTCTGTTCCCCTCATCAGTAAATTAGGACATTCCCAGTACCTGCCCCCTTCCCCTTATACCTAGGGATCAGGTCATCGCTGCTCTCTCAAAGGCAAAAAATACATCCTCTGTGGGGTCTGATAACATCCCAGGCTGCATCCTACATGAATCCAGGCAGGAACTTGCAGCACTATTAGGCACCCTATTCAACCAAAGCCTGAGTACCAGTTTTGTCCCAGCTGAGTGGAGGACAACCACCATCATCTCTTTACACAAAGGTGGAGTGTCCACTGATCTGAGAAATTATAGACCCATCAGCCTAACTAGTCTGATCTGCAAGGCCATGGAATGGATCATCATAGACCTCTTTAACAAGCACATTGGCAAGCTCCAAACACTCGATCCCACACAGTTTGGCTTCATCAAGGGGAGGTCATGTCTGTTAAATTTGGTTGACTTTTTTGAGACAGTCACCAAAGCCATGGATGAGGGGAAGACCATGCACACTGCCTACCTTGACTTGGCCAAAGCCTTCGACACTATTCCCCATTCAGGCATAATAGATAAACTCTCTCAACTAGGCATCAGTCCGTATTTTACCAGATGGGTAGCCAACTGGCTCACTAATAGACCCCACCTAGTCAAAATAGGGGAGGCCACCTCAAGCAGTAGACCTGTATCTAGTGGCGCACCCCAGGGTTCGGTCTTGGGGCCTCTGTTATTTGGGATATACCTTTCTGAGGAACAGGCCAAAACCAGTGGGCTATGGCTGACCAAGTTTGCAGATGCCTGCAGGTTGGGAGCTGTCATCAATTCCCCTAGTGACGTGGACATCCTCCAAGAGGGTCTCACCCAAACAAATGACTGGTGCCAGAAAAATGGCCTCAAGCTGAATACAAAAAACTGCATCATCATCATCATCATCACCTTTGGGGAGAGAGATGTCCCCATAAATTATCACATTATTAACAACATTCTAAGCCCTCAGTCAGTCATGAGGGATTTGGGCACCCAGATTGACAGCAGCCTGACTTTTTTCTGTGCAATGGAAGCAACATGGTGGTCAACTTTCTACATGGCCCACCTCATAAGTAAGGGTATTTCATCCAGGGATAAGGTCATAACATTTCTGTAGTCTTCCCTTATAAGGCCCATTATTGAGTACAATGCCCCATTCGGCATGTACCTCGCAAAGCACATGCAGCAACTGGAGAAACCACAGAGGATCCTCACCAGGAGAATCCAGGGCCTCAAAAATCTACCATAAACATATAGGCTAAAAGCCCTATCCCTCTACTCTGTTTCATACAGACTCCACAGACATGACCCCGGTCTGACATACAAGGCGATCCCACCTTGATAGGACTGCTGCATATCCACAAGTCAAACTCCACTTGAGTAACACGCACACGCAGCCTCAACCTGGTATGCGACATCAATAGGACTTGCTGTAGAGACATATCGGTGTCCCAGAGACTCCCCATCTATGGAATAGACTCCCTCTCCACATCAAGCAGAGTACTTTGCCCCTTTTTAAGCATAATCTGGATAACTCGATGGGAAATAGAAAATACATCCCTGGGATTCCACCCATGTCACTACTGGACAGGGGCATCAGGTGCTGATTTGTCTACGCATGGGCTAAACTCTTGGCTAGGCTTATAAAGGCCTCAGGGCCAACAGCCTACTAACTTTCTATGATCCCATGTTAATGTTGGGGTTAATTTTATCCCCTCAAAAAAAATGAACTTAAGTGGGACATTTAAGAGGTTTTGTCGAAAACTGAATCTTAGTTATATTTTTTCTGACACATCCCTTAAAAAATGTATGTTTTGTAAGCTAAGCATGTTTTATCCAGCTCTCACTAATACTATTAGAGTTGTTGAGAACAGTTGTGAAGAAGACATTATAAAGGTGGCTAATTCTAGGTCCAGTTCACTTTTCTATAATCTTACTATGTCGCAGTGGGTAGCTTTGAAGGAACTTCAGCAGTTTACTCATTTAAGGTTCATGAAGGCAGACAAGGGTTGGGGGTTGGTTATTATGGAACAGGACAAATATGTCGCTGCTATTGAAAAAATGTTGGGTAACCGGAATGAGTATTTGCCTGTGGAATTAGTTATGGTGCATGCCAGTTATAAGACAGTATAGGCCCAGCTTTATGAACTTTTAATGGATAGTAATATCTCTTCTGAAATTTATAATTTCATGATGGTTGACCATCTGATGTTAGGGGTCCTTTCTGGAATCCCAAAAATCCATAAGGATTTAACTAACCCTCCTTTTCAACCTGTTGTCCCCTCTCCCCAATTTGTTACAAAGGGGATATCTTTAGTTCTGGATTATTTTTTTTAACCCTGTAGTACAACAAATGGAGTTTTTCATTAAGGATTCGTGGGATTTTCTGAATAAATTTAGGAATTTTAGTCTAAGTTATACTTTTGACCCCACTACAAATGTAATGTTTACGGTGGACATTAATTCATTGTTCACCAGTATACCTCACGATTTGGGGATTGAATTTGTTAGGCAATATTTCAGTTCTTTGGTCCATTTTTCTGAGAATGACATTCATGTTTGTTGTGTACTTTTGGAACTTTTTCACAATAATTATTTCTTGTTTAATAAAAAAGTTTATAGACAACAGAAAGGAGTAGCCATGGGCTCGGCAGCTGCCCCTGCTTATGCTTATATTGTTCTATGGTGGTGGAGCAAACAGTGTTTAAAACTATTTTGTCTACTTACAAAGTAATTTTTTATGTCAGATTTGTAGATGATCTGTTTTTTGTTTTGGAGAGAAAGGAAGAACAGGTCTATGAAATGATTAACAATATGAATGACAATTCTGATTTTTTAAAGTTTGTTTTAGGGGATGTTGGTCTGGAAGTCAATTTTTTAGACATTACTATTAACTGAGACACGTGTAAAGTAAAATTTAATAGTGATGTTTTTAGAAAGAAAACTTTTGTTAATAGTTACTTGTAAAATTCTAGTAATCATTCTACATTTTTGAAAAATAATATTCCTAAAGGTCAGTTTATACATGCTTCAAGAATGACATCGGATGACTATGTATTTGAACAGGAGGTTTTATTCATCACTGAAATGTTTTTGGAAAGGGGATATAAAGCAAGTTTGTTATCAAAACTGGCTGATGATAACAGGAAATGTAGATATACTGATTTTCCACCAATTTTGTCTTTTGGGTTAATACATAAATAACTTAATATTATGTTAAACAAAAACAACACTAATTATGACACAACATGTTGTCTTGATATGTCCGTTGATAGGAACAGTATAGTTTGGGTTATTAACAAGAACTGGAATATTAACAAGGGCAATTCAGATCTTTTAAGGGTTATAGGGGACAAACCTAAATTCACTTTCAAAAATACCTTTAATTTGAAAAGGTGCTTGCAAGTTGACAACTACTGTGACTATCCAGTAATTAATAAATAGTGAGAAGGATAACATATAAATGTGTTTTTTGTGTGGCATAGCTTCATAGGTTGGCACTGGGGCTATCTGCCCGAAGGCATATATTAGCCCAGCCAGGTTGTGCGGTATTCACCGCCCCTTTAGTAGTTCCCTAGACCCTTGTACTAGCAAGCTAGTACACTTGGCCCCTATCTAGTAGTTCTGTTGGCATGATCCCCGACCCCTATCTAGTAGTTCTGTTGGTGTGATCCTCGGTATGAACTTTCTGCAAGTGTAAGTGTATTTTAGAAGGCCCCTTTACCGAGTTACCCCATCTGAAGAGAACTATACCTATAAGGAGAGTTTATAATTGTAATACACAAGGAACAGATTACATGGCAGTTTGTTCACTTTGCAGTGAATTGTATGTAGGGATGTCCACCAGATGTTTAAATCAAAGAATTAAGGAACATCTTTAATCCATTAGGACAAGTAACTGCAATAACGCACCCTATAAGCACACCTTTAAATGTCCTGGCTACAAAACATTTTTGTTTTCCATCTGTATAAGCCAAGCTTCCTTATAACAAACTAATGTATGATATACATCTCTGATTTATATATCTCTTTGTCTGTATATATACCACTGTACATAATTGTTTTTTGCTTGTTGAAATTGTGCTGTTATGGAGCTTTTCTCCCCGGGTAAATGGACCTTGTTCCAGTCGGACTTTCCCGGTAAACAAATGTAAAATAAATTAAATAAATAGAATCTTAGAACATGTGTCTAGAAACATTAGAGGAGGGAGTTATACAGACAGAGTGGAGCAAAGGGAAACTACTTCGCAGTTAAGGTTGGTTGTGGATAAACCGCCAGGAATGAATGACTCTAACATCAAGTGCTTTTTAAAAAATAAGAGGTTACAAATTTGTAAAAATACATAAATTGATTATACATGTTAATGATGAGAATTTTAATTTATAAATGTTTCTTTTTATAATAGTTTTATGTAGTACTTTAACTTTAGAAAGAACTTCTTTAATTGAATAAATGGGTAATTGTTTAATATGTATTAGTGGGCTAGGATTGAGCTTGTGTATGTAAGATTTAGTCTGCTTTTGAGTTTTATTCTGAAGAAGTCTCTCTGTGGACAAAAGCGATAATAAAGTTGTTTTATTTGCTAAAGAAGTGTGGTTTGACTTGCCTTGTGGTTCCTGTCTACCTGTTCAGTAAACAATTATTTATATTTATTTACATCATAGTGATAGAGGTGATCTCTAACATACAGAGCCATGTCCAACCCAGAACTGTTGAACATGCTCCATCTTAGCAAAACCAAATCTACTCGAGCTACACGCTCTAGGGATATAACCCTCAGCACAAAGTACAGTTTTGTACCTACCATAAATGTAGATGTTCAAGGGCTATTACAGCTGCAGTAATTACATATGGGTTTTCAGCCGGCAATTCCAAAGTCTTGGTCCGGCGGCGGTTGTTGTCGCGTACTCTTCTGACGTCAGGAAGGCTAGAGTATAAAAGACACAGCCGACGCCATCTTCTTCAGTCTTTCTTGCCCCAGATGTCAGGTGCCCCCAAAAGGAAGGCAATACATAAATTAGTGTAATACACAAAAGTAAGCAAATAAAACATAGTAGGATAACCCAGTCAGCAGGTATGAATAGGTATTCAAACCCCAAGGTCTTACCAAGAGGGGAAGGAGGGAACATCTACATTTATGGTAGGTACAAAACTGTACTATGTTCATCGTGCATTACAGCTGCAGTAATTACATATGGGTAGAATCCCAAAGCTATGTATAGGGTGGTAGGTACTATAGGAACTGGGTTGAGCTAGAATGCCCTGCAAAACTGCAGTGGCAAAGCCTGCTCTTGTTCTGGAGTATAAAGGCAGATGGTAATGCTTTGTGAAGGTATGTACAGAACTCCAAGTGGCTGCCTCCAAGATATCTTTAGTAGGCACTCCTCTGAGGAAGGCTGTAGAGGTGGCTGTGGCCCTAGTGGAGTGTGATCTGATACCAGTAGGTCCATGATAGGAATAACAGAAGCGTATGCAGTGACCAATCCACTTGAAATGGTCTGTTTAGTTACAGGTTTCGACCCCCACAGCATAGGAAACTAGGAGTTGATCTGATTGTCTGAATGGCTTGGTTCTGTCCAAGTAGTAACGAGCTGCCTATGGATATCTAAAGAATGAAGCAGCCTCTCCCTTTGTTTTGAGGATTAGAGTAGAAGGTAGGAAGGTGTATGGCCTGGTTTAGGGCTACCCTAGATACTACTTTAGGCATAAAGGAAGGGTTAAGGGAAACCCTGTCCTGATGGAATATGAGGAATGGCTGCACCGCCATGAGGGCCTGTAACTCAGATACCCTACGAGCTGAAGTGATGGCCAGGAGAAAAGCTGTTTTCCAGGACAAATATTGTAATTCTGCTGAAGCAGCTGGTTCAAAGGGAGGCAATGTCAATTTTTCCAGTACATAGTTAAGGTCCCAAGCTGGCACTGGTTGTTTCCTTGGAGGCCTTATGTTCTTAGCCCCTCTGAGGAACTGTCGAGTAGTGGGTGTGAGAATAAAGGAGGATCCATATTGAATTCTGCAGAGATTGCTGAGGCATGTATCTTGATTGAGGAAAAAGAAAGTCCCTTGCTCAAAAGTTCAGTTAGGTACTGTAAAATCTGAGGCAGGTTTAATCTTCTAGGATCCTGTCCTCGTTCTTCATTCCAACAGCAAAACCGCTTCCATTTTGCGGAGTAAGCTTTTCTTGTAGATGGTCTTCTAGCCTCCAAAATGACATCCTGCACTTCTTTGGAGAGTAGTGTCTGATGTGAAGTTAAGGAATTTTCCATGCAGCTAGACTGCGAGTTTTCAGCTGACTGTGTAGGGTTTTGAAATTGTTCCCAGCAGTAGAGGTGTTAGAGGCAGTGGCCACGGAGGAGTGTGTGTTAGGCTCCTCAATAGTGGGTACCAATGTTGTCTCGGCCAATCTGGAGCAATCAGTATCATCCTCGGCTTGTCTGTTCTTGCTTTCAAAAGCACCTTGGGCAGCAGAGGTAGTGGTGGGAATGCATAAACTGACCAAGTTGTCCATGTGAATGAGAGGGCATCCACTTTCCAAGCCTTTGGGTGGGAGGTCCTTGAGCAAAACTTTTTTAATTGATGATTTTGTGGGAGGCAAATAGGTCTATGTCTGGCCTTCCCCACGCTTGAACAATCTGCATGAATACGTGGATGTAGCTTCCATTCGTGAGGATCTGTCATATGCCTGCTCAGAGTGTCTGCTAGTGTGTTTTCCATTCCTGGCAGGTACTGAGCCTGGAGTTCTATTTGTCTTTCCAGAGCTAGATTCCAAAGAGTCATGGTTAGTCTGCACAAGGGGTATGAATGAGTCCCTCCTTGTTTGTTTATGTACCACATTACTGTGGTGTTGTCTGTTCTTATGAGCAGTTGTCCTGGATGCAGGAATTCTCTGAACGCTGAAATTGCATTTATTACTGCCAGCATTTCTTTTTGATTGATGTGAAGGTGCTTTTCTGTTTTGGGCCATCTGCCCTGAATGCACCTGTCCTTCATAGGCATAATCTGAGGCGGCTGTGGTTATGACTTGTGTAGCTTGAGGCTTGCAGAATGGGAGGCCTTTGTTTACTTGGCATGCTTGGGCCCACCATATGAATTCCTTTTGTAGACAGGGAATTATTGGAATCTCCACTTCTAAGCTGTGACTGTGTTGAGACCATAGATTTTTTAGGTACCATTGAAGTTTCCTCATGTGCAGCTTTGCACATGGGATTAGAAGAATGCAAGATGCCATGAATCCCAGAGCCTGCAGGATTTTCCTTGCAGTAAGCCTGGTACTTTTTGCAAGCATTTTGAAGTAATGAGATAGTTCCCTTGTTTTTCTGTTGTTAGGTAAGCCATCTGGGTGTTTGTGTCCAAGTTGGCACCCTTTCTGAGAGGGTGTTAGCTTTGATTTCTCCTTGTTGATGGTGTATCCCAGAGAAAGCAGTAAGCGTGTCACATATGCCAGATGTTTGAGAAGCACGTGTTTGCTGTCCGCTTGGATCAGGCAGTCGTCCAGATAAGGGTAAATTTGTATCCCTTGAAGTCTGCAGTATGCAATCACTGATGCCAGGCACTTGGTGAATACAGTAGATAAGCCAAAGGGCAATGCAGAGAATTGGTAGTGGTTTGAACCTGCAAGAAATCTGAGGTATCTTCTGCAACTTTGTCTGATTGGGACATGCAGGTATGCCTCCTTGAGGTCCAATGTTACCAGCCAAAACCCCTTGCCCAGCATGGGAAGGAGTTGCTGTAATGTGAGCATCTTGAATTTTGGTACTAGAAGAAATGTGTTGAGAATGGATAAGTCCAGAATGGGTCTCCAGTCGCCTTTTCTTGGCACCAGAAAAGCCTTGAATAAAAACCTTGTGCTTGTTGGTGCGTAGGTACCTTTTGTATAGCCCTCATGTTTAGGAGCTTTGATTTGTAGTTGTGCCTCTACCCTTTGATTTTGTGGTAGGTTTGGCATGCCTCTCATTTTGGAAGAGTGTGAAAATGAAATTTGTAGCCTCTGTTTATTATGTCCAGAATCCATTTGTCTGTTGTGACAATATGCCAATTGTTTGCAAATAGAGCCAGTTTTCCTCCCAAAGGTGCTGCCAGTTGAATTCTGCTTGGCATGGAAATGAGGGAGTCATTGAGTCTGCTTTCTGTACTGCTGTGCACTGTCGTCACCACTTCTTGGTGTTGGTGATTGCCATTGTCTGCCTCTGTAGGACCCTTGGGGTTGTCCTCTGCCCCTTCCGCGGCTGTATCTGCCTCTTTGGGCTTTGTCAGTGGTTGAAAGGACCAGTTTTTGACGGCCAATTCCTGCTGAACCTTGGTGGCTGAACCTGTAAGAAAGCTTTGACAGTTTGCATAGATTTTGCCTTTTCTTCCATTTTACGTAAAATATCCTCAGCATTACCACCAAAAAGAACATCCTTATGTAACGGTGCATCCAGAATTTTTGCTTTCACCTGGTCTGGAAGACTTTGTTCCCTTAGCCATGCATGTCTGCGAATGACTGCTCCAGTGGCGGCCGATCTGCTGGAGGCCTCTAGTGCATCATAACCACATTGTAAGGTGTGCTTGCCCACTTGTTCAGCACTATGCATCATATCCTGCAACTCTTTAAATCTGGTTGTTCAGGCTGTGACATTTTGTTTTTAATTGTGATAACAGAAATTGCTGATATTTAATCATATGAAACTGGCAGTTTAAGGCCCTCATGGCAAGGGTGGCCGAGGTGTAAACCTTCTTACCCCACCTTTCTAGTGATCTAGATTCCCTTTCCGCAGGTAGCGGATTCTTGGCCGTGGAAGCCTTAATTCCTTTAGGACCTTGAGAAATAGTTTCAGGGTCTGCATTATGGCCTTTATAGAGGAACTGATGAGAATTAGGAACTCTGTAATACCTATCTGGCTTAACTGGTGCAGGAGGCAAAGAATCAGGATTTAGACAGGCCTCCGAGTATACATCATCCAAAACCTCCAAAACAGGAGGAATAGCCAGAGGTCTATGCTGAGGTAACCAGAGGAATTCCCTAAGCCTTTTCTTGGAGTCTGAAAAGTCTTGGCCTTCCCAATGGAAGTGCTCTCTCAAGGAGTGTAAAGTTTCCCCAAAGGAAAAATCCTCAGGGGGGGATACAGAAGGAATAGACTGCTCTGCATCCGAATCCTCAAAGGGTGAATAAGATTGTTCTTCAGCATCAGAATGTTCTGATAAAATGGATTCTTGGTCAGAAGGAGGAGAATCCTCCTCTACTCTGGGTCTCTTGTCCGGAGGGGCCTGTGAGCCTCTGATAAGAGTGATCAGGTCTTCAGCCATTTTAAGCATGTGCTTCTTAGGCGTGGGCCCAGGTCTTGGGCCTTGTGGGGCAGGCCTAGAAAGTTGCTTGGCTGATTTGGCTTTTGTAAAGGCCTTGATGGAGAATGAAGATGGAAGTAGATCTATCCACATTGGAGGGTTCGACATGAGCAGGGGCTTCGGTTGTAGTTTGGGAAAGGACCGAAGAACCAGCGGTCTCAGGTACAGAAGACCCAGTGTCGCCGGTAGTCAGGGACTGCAAAGGCGTCTCACTGAGAACCGTCCACGTGGAGCTTGTTTGTGTCGGTGGAGACCGCAGTTCTCGACTGACTGTCCTTTTAGCGGTAGTCGGAGTATCCCATTTTATAATTAAACGCTTTGCCAAAATAGTGTTGGGCGAACTCACGCTTGATAGTGCTTATTGAAGGTAGCAAAAAAGCCGCAGCCCGAGACGCCGTGGTCTGGGCCCAAACAAGGTATGCAAAGGGAATGGAAATCCTTATGCGGTATTTGCTTCCCACAAGAAATACAATTATTAACTTTTTCTGACATCGGTCTGAGGCAAGAAAAGATTCCCAACGGGTACTTAGCTTTAATGAAGACTTCGGTTCCAAATTTTTCGTAATTCAGGAGCTGGCCGACCGGCACTTGCGAACTGCTTCGCAAAAAGACTGAAGAAGATGGCGCCGGCTGTGTCTTTTATACTCTAGCCTTCCTGACGCCAGAAGAGACAACAACCGACCAAGACTTTGGAATTGCTGAAAACCCATATGTAATTACTGCAGCTGTAATGCACGATGAACATCAATGAACAGAACATGCTGAAGGGATAAATTCCCTTCGCAAAGACTTCCCTTTATGGAACAAAGTCCCGATCTACATAAGACAGAGCCCCTCGCTATCACTCTTCAAGAGGAACCTTGACGAGTGGATGGGTAACAGAAAGTTCACACCATGGATTATACCAACAGCTCTACTAGATAGGGGCCAAGGGTACTAGCTGCTAGATCAAGGGCCTAGGGAACTAACCAAAGGGGCAGTGAATACCATACAACATGGCTGGGCTAATATATGCCTTCGGGCAGATAGCCCAGTACCTACCTATGAACCTATAGCAATATTATGCATTACATATCCCTTATCAGTAAAGTAATAGCTAAAAGGGTTAATACAAGACAGTTTGCAACTGACCTAAAATAATATATCCTAACAGTTTTGTACCTGGGAAGAAAGGTACCACAGTTTTGCTCTAGTTTATAGTAGCCTTATGGGAGTAAAAAAAAAAAAAAAAACACAGTCGGGAAAGT
This sequence comes from Protopterus annectens, assembly GCF_019279795.1. Lineage (NCBI taxonomy): Eukaryota > Metazoa > Chordata > Ceratodontiformes > Protopteridae > Protopterus > Protopterus annectens. Next base: position 315,073,137 of record NC_056736.1, on the reverse strand, counting down.
ATTGTTAACTAGTTGCAATGCTACAAAAGGATTCAATTTACTTAACAGGAAAGTCATGTTTTCATTTTATATTATTACAAAGTTTCTCCTCAGGGCATAACTTTATCAAACAACCAGACCTACAAATATCCTTGAAGAGACAAATCTTCCTTTTATCAACAGAAACAAACACGTCCCTTTCACTCACCTCATCTGCAAAGTCTGTAAATTCCTTACCATAAATAAAGGCTAACCCTACAAAGAAAAGTCTGTAAATTCCTTACCATAAAGGCTAAACCTAGAAAGCAAAAGTTCTCTTTTTCCATTTCCGCAGATGATTTCAATATGACCAGCAACCCCTTAAGTTTTTCTTGCTGATTTAGAACTAATTACATGCTTTAAGATCAACCATGTGAATTTTTTAGGAGACTATTTTCAGAGGGAAACAGGGATTCAGTTACAGCGATGCATCCCCAAATATTCAAGGAATGAAATTATTGGAAATTTACTTTACCACTTAAAATAATAATAATTTTCAAAATAAATTTTGAGAGGATGTCAAAAAAGGTTAAATGTAATTCTCTGCTATTGTGGCATCCAGATTGATAACTCAGTCTTATAGGATTCACTAACTGCAGCTTTTGATATTTACGTAACTGTATTTGCCTTTTCCTACTACTGACTCACCATAATTGTAATTTTTTTGCTATTGTTAACCAATCCAGATTGCTAGCCATTCATATTGTATCCATCATTTGTGCTACTGCTCTCTAACCTTTACTGCCAATTGCTGCAACTGATTCACTGAAACTGGAATCTTCTGTTGTTGCAGCTACAGAGCCAGATTACCAAGCCATCAAACTGCATCTGCCATCAGCTGCTACTGCGCACTATATTATAAATCTTCTTGTTGCCACAAGTGAGTCAGACTTTGCATTGTTATTCTCTTGTTGTGAAAACCAAGTTAGCCTAGTAAGTCATCTACTGCTAGGTAACCCACTCATGCTTGTTGGCTTGCAGTGGTTACACCCCTGCTACAGTCTGTGGTGTTGTACTGCTCTACTCCACTAGCTACTCTTATCTCCTCTCCCAATAAACATAAAAACTCCTTCCTTACAGTAACTTCATTAGCCCATACATGCATACCACATCCAAAAACCATGAGGTTACAGCTTGTAGCACCACCTGTACCCAGCTTGCTAGCACTAGGCAGCGTAAAGCAGTGTAACAACAGACTCATGCTTACTGACAACTACTTGCTTCTACCATCAGCTGAATCTACATGTAAGAGGTGTAAGTACTTAATAACTTTGGAGGCCAGCCTCTGATTCAAATATACTGCCAGTGTGCACCAGGTTGTCAGTACTGACACCCACCACATACAGCCACACCAACCATGTCCTAAATCAGCAATTAAACCATCTTATGTGAGGTATGCACCAGTTGGTTGCAGCTCCTCTGATTCCAGCTTTGACCTCCTCATTCAGACCTCCCTTCCACTTCACCATCCTTCTCTGATACTTGAATCTGTTAACATGTTTCACTATTTTATCTATCTCAATTATTGGTTTCTTCTGATTTCCCCCTTTTGCTGCCGTTACACCTATCTTATCTGTATTCAGTTTCATATCATGTGCCTTCAGTTTTGCATTCCATTCCCCTATCCTTTGCTAAAGTTCTTGCTCAGAATCTGCCTATAAATACCACATCATCTGCATATAGCAACTTTGTTGCCCTGTCCCCTCTGACTTGCTTGCTAATGTAGCCCATTACAAGTATGAACAGCAGTGGGCTCAAAGCTGAACCCTGATGCACACCCACTCCAACTGGGAACCGCTCTGTGTGAACATACACTGTTCATACTGGAGTCATTGGGTCCTTGCCTTGCAACCCGATACAGTTTTTCTGTAACCTGTGATGCCTTGTTTTTTGCTATTGCTAATACCCTTTACTATTCCCCCCTTAGCCTTCTTGTTAGTCAACCAATATTCCTCCCTAGCCTGGTCCGTCCTTTTTATCTCTCACTTTTTCCTGCAGTCCTTCCTTTTGTTAACTTCCTGGACCTCTGCATTCCACCACCAGCTTTCCTTATGTATCTTATTTCCATACCTGGATTGACTGCATATCTGTTCTGTAGTCCTCACACATGTTATTTTGAAAAGCTACCATTCTTCTTCAACTCCATCTATTATTTTATCTTCTTGAGGTGTTAAAGCCCTGGAAAATTCCTTGAACTGTTCAGCTTTCTCTGCAGTCAACCTCCAGATCTCCAGCCTGATCTCTGTTGACCTTGGAGCCTTCTCTGACCAATGCTTGCAGCTTATTGTGTTATCCGGTGGTTTAAGCTGCCAGCCAACTGCTTCACTTGGGGATGACTTTGCAATCAGAGATCCTACCCTAGTGCCCTTTCCTTACTTTGAGTCTAGAATGATGTCTCCTTTATTTATGTTTCCCCATCCATATGGACCCAAGCAATCTGCATACCCTGATCTGTCTGTCCTGATATGTACTTTTGATATGTACTCTCAGGTCACCCATTATCGACACCAATTCATGCTACCCTGCTTTATCTAGCAGGTCCTGCAACTGCCATCTGAATGCACTTTTTTCCTTGTTATCACAACCCTGTTGTGGGGCATAGGCAGAAATCATGAATATCGCCTAATCCTTACACTGGAGTATGACTGCCACAAGTCTGTCATTAACTCTGTTGACACCCCTCACTGTTTTGTAAAGCCTCTCCCTCACCAAAATTCCCACCTCTTTCTAGTCTGTCCTCCTTCCCCCCCAAGTAGTAAAAGCTGGAGCCCAATCCAAGTGGCTTTGCTGCACTGCATTTCCAGCTTGTCTCCTAGATACAGAGGATGTCCAGCCTCCTCCTTATCATCATGTCATCCACTTCCAAGCTGCATCCTGTCAGTGAACCTACATGTAGTGCAGCAATTTAAAATACTTGAGAAACAACAATGGGACAACCATGGCAAAGCACATATATTTAATAGACAATAAACAGATAAGCACTTTCGGAGATGCCTTCTTCATCAGATCAATACAAAAATAAAAAATCAGTCTGCATATAAATACACTTGAAAAAACAATTACATTAATTAAAACCTTTAACCAATTAACATTTTCTAGTCTTTAAAATAGGTTTTAAAGGTATAAAACCATTTAAGCCTGGTGGAAAATCAGCTATCCAGTGAGTCTCTAACTTCTGTGGCATTCTTTATATCACCACCTCTAGGTGCAGGAGTATAAATATCCAAAACCATAAATTTAAAATCATGCTGTGTTGAGCTACTGCACTTCTTTACACACTTCTCCGTATATCACCCATATGCTGTAAAATATGTTCCTTTAACATTCTATTGGTTTTACCAACATAAAAAGAACAGGTTGCTATATAAATCATATTTTTAGTAGAACATACATAGTGTGAACACATATACCCTTTTGGTAACAGGATGCTCAAACACATCATCAGTCTTAATATACCTGCATGCCTTACATCTTTTACATGGATATGTACCTAATTTGCCACTATATAATTTACCTAGGTAAATTACCAGGTCCTGCTCTATAACATAAAAAGAAGTCATGTCTTACCATAACGTTCCATCTGTGTTGTTGATCTTCGTTCATTCATTACTGATGGGTTATCAGTTCCATCCTCGGAACAGAGCTGGCCAAATATCAAGCTCGCATCAGCCAAAAACTCTCGAGCCAAGGTCCTACCCAGAATGCTCTGCTCCCTGTAACCTCAGATCAAGTTTGCAAGTTGAAAGATAAAAGTAGAGGCTACCTGTGGTCATAGCAGACCTACAATAAAGGAGTATATGAGATCAACCAGGAACCTCCAGAGGGGGATAGAGGGTGGGAAGTAATGAATGAACAAAGATCAACAACACAGGTGGAACGTAACTTCTTTATCTGATGTTGTTAATCTTCATTCATTCCTTACAGCGTCCCCAGCTACCTGTATCCCAGGGTGGCCCTCATGGAAGGACTTTCCTGAGCACCATGGAGCCAAAAAAAGGTCTACCTCTGGAGGCAAAGTCCAATTTTTAATGATGAACAAAGGTATTTAGTTTGGCCCAAGTCGCAGCTGAGCAAACATCATTGAGGGAACCCTTAGCATGGAAAGCTGCTGAAGTTGCCATAGACCTTCTAGAATATGCTTTAACTCTGTGAGGCAAGATGATATTGTTTTTGTTGTAGATAAAGGTAATACAATTTCTCAACCATGAAGCCAATGTAACTTTTGAGACAGGATGACCTCATCTAGGTTCAGAAAAAGCCAGGAACAGTTGGTCTGATTTACGGGTACATTTTGTTCTATCCAGATAAAATCATATTTGCCTATGAAGATCCAAGGAGTGCAGACAATACTCTCCCTTGTTAAAGTGGTTAGGAAAGAACACTGGAAGGTCAATAGATTGGTTGATAGACTGCTCTGACACCACGTTTGGTAAAAAGGAAGAATTCGTTCTCAGTGATACCCTATCCTTATGGAAGATAAGATAGAGAGGTTTTATGCATAAGGCTTGAAGTTCTGACAAGCGTCTGGCCAATGTAAAAGCAATCAGAAGCAAAGTTTTCCAAGACAGATATTTTACATCACATGAAGATGCAGATTCAAGGGGGGGGGGGCTGTTACAGCTTGCAAAACCAATGCCATATCCCAAGGTTGTACCAGTTCTCTAAAGGGAGGTTTTACATGGATAACCCCCTTCAAGAAAGTTTTACAGAGTCTATGTGACATAAGCGAAGAATCCTGAAAACCACTGCGGAAATCTGAAATGGCAGGTAAATGCACATGAATAGTAGAGGCAGACACCCCAGAGTGGAAAAGATGTGATAAGTAATCCAAAACCACCAAAACTGGGGCTGACAAGGGGTCTAATGGTCTATTCGCTGCCCATAGAGAAAACCTTTTCCATTTATTGAGATAGATTAGCCTGGTGGATGATTTATGAGATACAATAAGAATATTGCGCACAGAGGATGAGAGGTTTTCCTGCCTGGCAATCACTGGAAGTAGAGAAACCAAGCTGTCAGTTTCAGAGTTGTTAGACTGGGGTAGGTCAGACCCTGCAGATGGAAGAGCAACATTGGGGATGGATTGAGGATCCACAGTTGATCTAGCAGGTGAGGCCAGAGGAAGGGGGAACCAGACTTGTTGAGGCCAATATGTAGCAATGAGGATCACTTTGCTTTTCAACTGTTGTGCTTTCTTCAGAAATTGGGAGATGAGGGGAAGAAGAGGATAAGCATAAAGTAGACCAGAGGGCCAAGCGTGGACTAGAGCGTCTATCAGTGACTGTCCCGGGGGGGGGGGGATCAGGGCAAAATAGTTGCTGCACTTGTAGTTGGTTAGGGAGGTGAATAGGTCGCAGCAAGGCTGTCCCCAGTGGTTGAAGATTATTGCCGCTATCATAGGGTTGATGGAGCTCCCGGGAATGTGCATTGCAGCGCTAGTAGCACTGCCCTCAGTTCCAGGACATTGATATGTGAAAGGGCCTCTGTCTCCGACCAGATGCCTTGCACCGAGTTTCCCTGATATAACCCCCCACAACCCATCAGGGAGGCATCCGTGGTCACCATGGCTTTCAGTTGATGGGGGCTTAAGGGCAAGACCACTGTTGGAGATTTCATGACATCCACCAGAGTAAATCTTGCTTGCATCTCTGAGTTACACTTATCTGAAAAAACAAAGGATGTTGTAGAGGGTACCACTGAGTGAGAAGTAACCACTGAAGGAGCCTCATGTGGAATCTGGTTAGAGGAATAATGGTGATCAAGGCTGCCATTGACCCCAAGAGTTGGAGTATAGATCGAGCGGGGGATTTGTGGTGACAGCAGCAGTTGAACCTGCTGCCTTATTCTTTGAAGCCTGTGGTCTGGAAGAGATGCTGTGCAATTTCTCATGTCCAGCAGTACCCCTATAAATTCCAAAGACGGAGCTGGGGTCATGTTGGATTTCTCCCAGTTTATAGTGATGCTCAGGCTTTGTGCTATGAGGAGAGTGTAGTGCAGGGCTTCTTCCAGTAGACGCTTGGTGGGGGCAGTGAGCAGCCTGTCGTCTAGATATGGAAACACCTGGAATCCTTGAAGTCGCAAGTGAGTGATAACCACTGCCATGCATTTGGTGAACACTCGGGGGGCTGTAGAGAGACCAAAGGAAATAGCTCAAAATTGGTAGTGACTGGCTCCTATGCGGAAGCGGAGGTATCTTCTTGAGTGTTTGTCCATTCTTGAAGATCTACAGAGCACATCCAATCATCTTCTTCCAGAAGAGGAAGGATAGAATGAACATTGACCATCCGGAATTTCTCCATTTTTACAAATTTGTTCAGTGTGCCGAGATCCAGAATTGGTCTCCAGTCCCCTGTCTTTTTTGGCACTAGTAAAAATGGGATCCTATCTGGTCTGGGGGAACAGCCTGGATGACTCTTTTTTTGTAGCAGCTTTTGGATTTCGTGTGCTGCTGCTTCCCTTCGACTGGGTGGAACGTCAGGTAATACTCTGGATGAGACTGGACAAAGACAGAAGGGGATGCAATAGCTTCTGGATATTATCCATTGTACCCAACAGTCGGTGGTTATATTTTGTCAGGCAGTGGGGTACAAGGAGAAATGACCCCTGACCGCTTACAGAGGTAAGCAGTCGGGTAACGCTCCAGGAGCACTGATAGGGGTGGCCAGAGAAGGAATCTCTGGAACCCCGGTTTCATGGACATCCTCTGCCCCGAAAAGAGAGTCTTCCATTGCAGTTTCCCCCTCTGCCTCTAGGGGAGAACTCGGCATGTGCGTCCCAGAAAGAGCCCTGTGATTTCCTGTGCCACATCTTCCCGCTCCTCTGATTTCTGGAGTAGAATCATTGAGGAGTGGAGTGTCTGACACCAATGGCAGACAGGGTCTTGCCATCTTGTTCACACCTTGTCAGCGTATCTTTCACTTTAGGGCCAAACAAAGAAGCGGCCTCGATGGAGCATTCATGAAGGAAGCCTTAAAGGAGTCCGCAAAGACACATCCAGACATGTCATCTGGTGACTATACCCACTCCTGCCGCTCTAGCCACTCCTTCCATTGTGTGAGAAATAAGACACATGGAAGAGTTGGAAATGGACTCTAGGTTGGCTATCCGAGAAGCCACTTTGTCATGGACCTCATCAAACAGCTCCTGCCAAGGTTTCAGACAGTTGGTTGATAAGATCCCTCCGAAGCCTGGCAATGTGTGCCAAATAGTTCAAGCACCTTACGGCGAAGGTTGATGAATCAAACACACACTTTCCTAGTCTATCGCCCGGGACTCCTTAATGGGCAGATTGACAGTTTGGCTCTCTACTGCCAAATCCTACTTAGTTGCAGCTGCCACCACCATGGCATCTACTGGAAAGACCTTGTGACCAATGTGGATGCTCAGCTGGGGCGATAAGATTTTATCATGCCTCCATGGTATCTCTTCCAGGGTGTCAGGCCCCTTCCATGCACGCTGGACAAGCTCATTGGCCGGCGGGGTAACCCAAGAGGTAGGGGGCCAGGCACAAAAGGCTTGTAGGAATATGGATCCCTCAGAGAAAGGATTAGAAGACTTCCAGTCACCCCTCTGCCTAAGGATCTCAGGGATGTCACCAAAGGTCACCTCATCAGATGGTGACTGTGGGGACCCTTCCCTGTCATCAAAGTCCGTATCTTCAGTCAACAACTCCTCAGTGGAGTCCATGTGGTTCCTCTTGCATGACATTTTGTGGGGTACTTCCTCAGTGGGAGGTTCTGGGGAAGACTGCAAAGAAGGGGTCTCCTGAGAAGGAGAAACCTGAGGCCCTTGTGCCCGGTGTCTGGAGGTTGTGGATTGTGAGAGTTGCGGCACAGAGGGGGAGAGGACTCTGACATGTGGGGTTTGCCAGCAGAGACAAGCACCCTATCCATGGCCTGGAAGGCCGGCCCACCCAAGGACGGATGGGAGTCCGGAACTGAGCATGACAACCTCAGAACTGGGGTCACGCCACACCCCGACGAGCTGACTCCCAGACCAGGAGTATCAAGAGGGCTGTGAAGAGTGAGAGAGGGAGGATTCCTGGAGGGTGCCATAGAAAAAATTTGGCGTGGAGCCAAGAATGCCCTCCCCATGGCACAGCCACTGGCCTGAGAATAGCCAGATGTCCACTGCACCGAGGGCCACAAGGACAACTCCAGTTGCAAAGTGAGACCCACTACTGGAGTCGGAGGAAGGGAAGCTGCTGTTGGAGTAATGGGCTTCGATACTTGGGTGGAAGTTGAAGGAAGAGTGTACGATGGAGTTTGAGGAGATATGCTTTCACCTGAACATGGATTTTGATGACGGTTGAGAGAGACCTCTGGCCACAAGCAACTGGTCAACAAGCCGCAACACATCATGCTCAGACAGGCTCCTGGTCGACCTCATAGAGAGAGACCTGAGGGTGATTCTGGCCTTTCTAGAAAAGGACTGTATTGACTACCAATGAAAATATCCAAGGAAGGACAGTACTTAGTCCTTGCTAATTCGAGAGGTGCACAGCCCAGAACCGAGGACGTCTGCACCGAAGAGAACGGTGTGGCAGTAGTCTGCGCCATCAGCACCATAGAAGTTGAAGTTGTCTACACCGATGGGTAAAGTGCCATCGAGGAAAGTGTCTGCACCGGTAACAATGATGGTGCCGAAAAGGACTGCACCGATGAACATGTCGGTGCCAAAAGTGTCTGCACCATGGAGGACAGTAACATCATACTCTGAGCCGAAGGAGATTGTACCAAAAGGAGACTGTACCTGCATGGACGGTCCTGGTAAGGGCTGCAACGGAACTGTCGGAGCCATAATTGTCTGCACCAGGAACTCCAGTGTCGATAAGGAGAACATGGCTGGAGAAAGAATCAGCTGGGGCGGTGCCAAGCCTGGAGCCAACAGGGTTACAGGTGGCAGCGCCAAAGTAGTAGTCAATTTCACCTTCTTAGGAGTCAACTCCCTACGATCTCCAGAGGGAGATTAAGTGAGCGACCTCAATGAGGAAGAGGAAGAACTCCTCTTGCGGGGTTTAGCAGGAGGAGGTGAGCCCTCTGATCCAGAAATAGCCTCACAGAAAGGAGAGTTGAGAAGACCTTTCAAGATAAATTTCTTCTTTCTCTCGTTAAGAGTCCTGGTCGAAGAATTTCTACAAATCCCACATGGGGGATCCACAGTAAGTTGGAAGACATTCAAACAATAGACAAACAAGTCGTGGCCATCGGAAAGTGGTAACTTACGGCCGTAATCCTTACACTGCTTAAAACCAACACTACTTTTTTTTTATCAGACATAATGATGTGGAGAAGAACAGTACCAAAAGGAAGAGGAAAGGCTACCCAAAAGGGTAAGAAGGGAGAAGGAAGAAGGATTACCAACAATGGTGATGAAGAATTACCTCAAAGGTAAGAAAAGGTAAGAAAAAAAGGTAATAAAGAGAACCAGACTAAAGGGAGAGAGTCTTAAGTATACAATAGAGTAGGAGAATATCAGCAGAAACTGTCTGAAAAACTTTAAAGTGGAAATAATCTATAAAACTTTAAAAAAAAAATTAGACACTTAGCTGAAGAGAGTGGCTTGACATGGCTGTACAGCAAGACGGCAAATAAGATCTGAGGTAACAGGGAGCAGAGCGTTCTGGGTAGGACCTTGGCTCGAGAGTTTTTGGCTGACGCGAGCTTGATATTTGGCCGGCTCGGTTCTGAGGACGGAACCGATAACCCATCAGTAAGGAATGAACAAAGATTAACAACATCAGATCAGACTCTTTAAATTACGATTTCTCTTGTAGCTGAAGCTTGGCACATCACCTACTATACCTTTATTCCTGTCATCAGACAACAGTATCTTCCAGTTATTTTGTATTATATTCTTTATATATTTAAAATCAGTACTAAAAGTAAAGGGTATCCTGACCTTACATATATTTCTCTGTCCCTTATTAACTGAATCTCCAGTATTCTTTGAATACCAAGGTCTACCTTTCCCATCTCTCATGGACTTAGACCTTTCTGATGCCTCCCTAACTTCCTTACTTTTGTAACCACATTCTAACAAATTATTCTCTGTTACATTTATATGATGTAAGAAATCACTTTCCTTACTACAAATTCGGGAAGTTCTCAGAAGCTGATTATCCATGACATTCTTAAAAACCCTATTCATTCATCCACTTTTAATAAAATATTCATCTACTGATGAATGCACAGTAAATCTTAGACATCATCCACAAATTTTTCTTCAGTTAAAATACATCTCATTTCCCATTCAGCTAGAACCAAGTTTGCATAGTATTTAGCAGGGTGTGCCCATGCAACACAACAACGCTGTAAATAAAACTTCTGTTCAAAAAACAAACACATTCTCTCAAGTACAATACTCAACAGTCTGCATATCGTTCAACATATTTTTTGTCCATATATCATTAAACCAATATATATATATATATATATATATATATATATATATATATATATACACACACACACACACACACACACACACACACATGACTGTAAAGAGATTCTTTACATCTAGGGTCACAAAAATAAATCTTGCATTTGAATTCAAGCTATTCATATATTCACTTAGTTGTAAAAAAATGTGAAGAGTCTCAACACAGAGACAGCCTTATTAACCATAGGTCTAAGTTGTCCTACCCATTTTGAAGTTGTTTTGATATATTAGGAATCTTAGGAAATCTATAGTCTGTAATGTGTTTTGTTGTTCTTCTTTTTTTTTTAATCCCGTTTTTCTTAGCGAACCGCTAACGATTGGTAGTTTGGTAGTTGATTTTACGTTGTTACCAGCAGTTACCTACCAACCTTCCTTCAGCGAATTCGAAGGTAGTTCACGATGTCCATCCGCCCAGACAGACTCTAGCGAAATCAAAAGGACAGCTCTCTGCTAGTCTGTAAATAAATTAAAAAAATCATTCTTCACATTACTTACAATCTCTCTCACTTTTCATGCTCACACTACTAGATACATAAATCCTTGGTAAAACCTCCTCCAAGGCCAATAGTAAATGGCTCAGGATGGGTTATAGAAACAATTTCTAAATGGGTAGGACGACAACTTAGACCTATGGTTAATAACTTTTTACAACAACTAAGTGAATATATGGATAGCTTGAATTCAAATGCAAGATTTATTTTTGTGACCCTAAATGTAAAGAATCTCTTTACGGTCATTCTTAATGAAATAGGGCTAAGGTATATATATTGGTTTAATGAAAGAGTAGCATATATGGACAAAAAATATATATTGAACGTATATGCAGACTGTTGCGTATTGTAATTGAGAACAATGTGTTTGCCTTTGAACAGAAGTTTTATTTACAGCATTGGGGTGTTGCCATGGGCACACCTTGCGTTAACAGGTATGCAAATTTGGTTCTAGCTGAATGGGAAATGAAATATATTTTAACTGAAGAAAATCCGTGGCTAGCACATATGGGTTTATATCACAGATTTGTGGATGATGTCTTTTTTTGTGTGTGGAAAGGGGATATACAACAAATGGATGCCAAACTATTTAGAGACAACCACCACATTTTTAAGATTTACTGTGTATTCATCAGTAGATTTTATAGAATTCTTTGATATTTTATTAAAAGTGGGTGAAGGGGGTAAAATAAGTACTTTGTTAAATCATAAGTCATGCTGGTAAAATGCTCTTTTGGATAGGGGTAGCATGCACCCCCACCATATTTTTAAGAATGTCATGGATAATCAGCTTCTGAGAACTTCTCGACTTTGTAGTAGGGGAAAGTGATTTTTTTACATCATATAAATGTAACAGAGAATAATTTGTTAGAATGTGGTTACAAAAGTAGGGAAGTTAGGGAAGCATCAGAAAGGGCTAAGTCCATGAGAGATGGGAAAGGTAGACCTTGGTATTCAAAGAATACTGGAGATTCAGTTAATAAGGGACAGAGAAATATATGTAAGGTTAGGATACCCTTTACTTTTAGTACTGATTTTAAATATATAAAGAATATAATACAAAATAACTGGAAGATACTATTGTCTGATGACAGGATGAAAAATATAGTAGGTGATGTGCCAAACGTCCGCTACAAGAGGAATCGTAATTTAAAGAGTCTGTTATGCTATAGACCAGGACCTGGTAATATGAATAACCTAGGTAAATTATATAGTGGCAAATTAGGTACATATCCATGTAAAAGATGTAAGGCATGCAGGTATATTAAGACAAAAATACAACCACCAACCACAAAAAAAAGCACTTCACCTCACGAAAGACATCAGTAAAAAAATATTTGAAGACGGATGTTGTTTTTACTGATGTCTTTCGTGTGATGCACGTACATTACGACTGATAATGTGTTTGAGCATCCTGTTACCAAAAGGATATACAAGTGTTCACACTATGTATGCTGTTCTACTAAAAATGTGATTTATATAGCAACCTGTTCAGAATGCACTTCTTTTTATGTTGGTAAAACCAAAAGAATGTTAAAGGAATGTATTTTACAGCATATGGGTGATATACTGAGAAATGTGCAAAGAAGTGCAGTAGCTCAACACATTAATGAATTTCCACAGCAGAAGTTAGAGAGACTCACTGGATAGCTGGTTTGAGAGCTGATGTTCCACCAGGCTTAAATGGTTTTATACCTTTAAAACCTATTTAAAGGCTAGAAAATGTTGTTTCTTTCGGCTTTTCCCGGTTAGGGGTCGCCACAGCGGAACTCCGGTCTGCTAATGATTGGCAGTAGATTTTTACGTACCGACTTGCCAGGTCTGACGCACAACCTTCAACGAAGGTACACCCATTCACACATGTCTCCACACAGAAGACGCTTTAGCTGAGAATCGAACAGGACGTCTTACTGTGAAGCGACAACACTACTGCAGCACCACCACCGCAGCCTATTGATGAAAAAAACAATTATATTAATTAAAATCTTTAAAGTGTATTTATATGCAGACTGATTTTATATTTTTGTATTGATCTGATGAAGGCGGCATTTCTGAAAGCGCTTATCTGTTTGTCTATTAAATATATGTGATTGGCCATGGTTGCCCCATTGTTGCTTCTCAAGTATTTTAACCTGCTTTTTTCTACATTGGGACCGATTTTCTCCTTGCTGCTGTTTATCTTAATTTATGTAGTGTAGCAATTGGCAGTTCATGCTTGGCAGACTGATTTGTTTTATATCCATCTTTCACTCAACAGAGCTAGCCCAGGCAACCCAAGCTGGGCAAATGATACAGTCTGGCCAGTAGCTTACTGACCCAGGGCTGCTGGGCTTTATGGCTTGCACATACTGGCCAAAAGGGGCACTTACACCCCTCCCACCGTTAGCATGGGTCACTGTCATAGGTCACAGTAGGCCGGATCCTCAACCCATTTATCACCGGAAAATATCCATGCCCATTTGGCAACATTAGTCAACACAGTCACCTCGAGCCAAATTTTACACCATCAAGTGGTAGACCTTCTCTATCGTTTTCTACCATCTCTCTCTCTCCCAAATCTACACTCTGATTCCTAGGTATTTTGCTTTACTTGTGAATGCTATACCTACAGATCTCCCCTGTCCTCCTTGCTACAATCCTTTTCCTAGCATTACCATTGGTGTCTTCTTTGAGTTGCATTCCAATCCTGTCTTAAATTTTAGTGTCATGAATTTCTCCAATAACACATTGGTAGGTTTATTTATATTTTCAACAATCAAAATGCAGCCACCTGCAAATATTAAAATGTTGTACTCCCCCCTTGCATTCTCCTTTAATGTCTTCCTTGCCTCTGTTGCCATTTCTCTGCTGTGACAACAAAAAAAAACTTTATAAAAATCAGACAGTCTTTTCTCATATCTCCTTGAAAGTGTGTCTTGTTCATATTTATTTATTATTTTATTTCACATTTGTTAACCAGGATAGTCCGACTGGACAGCACGTGTCCGTTTTCAGCGGAGTCCTGGGACGAAAAGCTCCAACACAAATAGAAAAAGAGAATGCAATTTACATTAACATGAGATAAAAAGTTGCAGATTACTTTAACACAGTATAAAAAGTTACAAGTTGCTTACAATAAGTCAGATCATAGATATAAGTTTGCAGGTGGATGTCACAATATAAAGATATTGCAGTTAATAGCAATAAATATTCTATTATTGGATAGAAGATGAACATTTTTATACAGAATGAGCATAGCGGTTTGCAGTATTCCACTGATGGATGGATGAACAGATGTTGAGTGGACCCGCGTTGGTGGTGCTGCGGTAGCATTGTCGCCTCACAGTAAGATGCTGTCCGGTTCAGTTCTCAGCTAGAGCATCTTCTGCGTGGAGACATGCGTGAATGGGCGTACCTTCTTTGAAGGCTGTGCATCAGGGCTGGTAACTCGGCACGTAAAAATCAACTACCAATCATTAGCGGACCAGAGTTCCGCTGTGGTGACCCCTAACTGGGAAAAGCCGAAAGACACAACAACAACAACAGTGAGCACTGAGACGCATTCAGATGAGTATTGTACAATCTGATTTATATTTCCTATAGTCATATTTCCTATTTACCAGTAATGTGCCAATGTGGTCCCTGCACAGTTCCTTCAAATAATTATGAAATGCTTTTCTTCTCCCACACCACCATCAATTCTGTAGCATCCCATGATGAACAAATTACAACTTGGGGACTTTTTTATTTTTGTAATCAAACAGGATTATGCCAGCTTTTTGTTTTGTTTTACTTCTTTCCACAATTTATAAAAATAAGACCTTCTGCTAGTTGTCCACTGAAACCATGTCTGCCAGAAATCTTACTTCTTCTTGAATGCACTTGCCTGTTATTATTGGTAATCTTTTTGCCAGGATCTATACTTTCCCGTCAATGGTTACTAATGATGTTGGCCTAACTGCCCAGACTTCTGTTACTTCTTTATCCTTGAGGATTGCTACTATTTTTGTCTTCTCTGTTGCCCTGTGAAACTGTCCTTCCCTCCACATATTACAGATACTTGTTAGTTCACACTACCTCATTCACTATTGATTTTCAGTATTTATCATTTATTAACCAGGTAAGCCCCATAAAGAGTTCTATACAGTAACCCCATTTTCCTGCAGTTTTCTTTCATTTGAGTTGTACTGTGGCTTTCCTTGAGTCTTCCTTGCTGACCGTTATGTCTAACTGTTCATTTTCCTCTTTATCGCCCTTCCCCTTTCATCTCATATCTTCTTCATTCCCTTTGTTCTTTTGTTACTCTGCATATCTTGAAAGAACTCACCGACTTCCTCTCTAATGTGTTACCCTTTCTCTTTAACTGTGTTGTCCTCTCTTTTCAGTACCCTTAGGCTAGTTTCCTCCTTTCTATTTTTTAAACTTCATCCTAATTCTTTCCCACCAGAACTTCCTTCTTTCTGCAATTTCATTCTAAAGTTTTTGTAACCTTCAACCTCTAAATGTTAGTCTTCATCCTTTCCTCCTCTGGTTCGGGATTTTTGTTCCTCTCTCCTCAGTTCATCATTCCTTGAATTGTTCTCTGTTTTCTCTTCCATCTCTGTGTTACTTCTTTCCTTCATGCTTTTATACTTCCTGCTTCTTGTATCATCTCTTCCTTTTTTTGCTGTTTAATCCCATTAACTATTTTCCTTTCATTTCTACCTACTTCTTGACATTTTTCCTGATTACTCTCTAAACCCCAGAGTTCTTTATTCTTATTTTGATTTCCAGTTCACCACAATCCACTTCTAGCTTCTTTATTTCTTATTTCTTTGTTGATTTTTAAAACTGTTTGTGTGTGTACGGATACTATATTTCCATTATTCTTAATGCTGTGAATTTGTATTAAAATGTGTTATTTATTTATATTCCTTTTGCATGTTAAATATTCTGCTTAGAAGTGAAATCACAGCCATAGGCATTTGAGGAGATTAATTAGCTGTGATCTAAGACAGGTGCTAAAGACTTGTTAATTTAAGAGGAGAAAAAACATTCCAAGATTTTCCTTCAACTGCTGGTGACAAAGAGCAGGCTAATGTGAGGAAAAATTTTCCCATTGTCCTATCCATTTCTTTTGTGTTCATAAACCTAGTGGCTATCTAGCTGTCCACCCCTTATGTCTTGCTCTTTCTTCATTATCTCTTTCTAGCAAGCACTCCCCTTAAACTAAATTAAGTTATTTTACCCGTTTATCTACAAAAAGAGCTACAGCTGTAGGCCATTATCCTCAGATAAATTCACTCTCAAAATTGATCCCCCTTAATAATGGTTACATTTTGTGTCTTTAACCATCAATATTTTGTGTTGATTTTAGAGCTATACTGTCCATACATTCTACCATCTAACACATACTGATCCACTTGCAAGGGATACAATTATTTGTGTAAACTGCAGACTATTTTCTCCACTCACCAATAATCATTGAATAGTATCACAGCAACACTGCATTGTCACAGCAGCACTCCTACATGTGTTGTAGATATATAGTGGATATTAAAAATTTACATACCTCTGTTAAAATACCAGGTTTTTCTGATTAAAAAAAAGAGACCATAATAAATAATTTTACAACTTTTACCACCTTTAATGTGACCTATAACCTGTACAATTCAAATGAAAAACAAACAAATCCATTAGGGGAAAAAATATAAAAAATAACAAGCGTTCAATAAGCTGGTTCCATAAGTGTGCACACCCTTAAACTAATTCTTTGTTAAAGCACCTTTTGATTTAATTACAACATTCAGTCTTCTTGGGTACACTTACCATCAATTAGGGAGACTCTGATTAACCCCAAATAAAGCTCCGCTGTCCTAGTAGGATTTTTCTGACATTTACTCAGTTCCCCGCTACAGCAAAAGCCATGATTCACAGAGAGCTTACAAAGCATCAAATGGATCTCACTGTTGAAAGGTATCAGTCAGGAGAAGGGTACAAAAAATTTCCACAGCACTGGATGTACCATGGAACACAGTGAAGACAGTCATCAAAAAATGGAGAAAATATGGCACAACAGTGATGCTGCAAAGAACTGGGCATCCCTCTAAAATTGATGAAAAGACAAGACGAAGACTGGTCAGGGAGGCTGACAAGAGACCTACAGCAACACTGAAGGAGCTGCAGGAATTTATGGCAAGTACTGGTTGTGTACTACATGTGACAACAAACTCCCATATTCTCCATATGTCTATACTATGGGGTAGGGTTGCAAGACGGAATCATTTTCTTACACAGAAAAACATCCAGGCCAGGCTAATATTTGCAAAACAATACAGCAAGTCTCCCAAAAACATGTGGGAAAATGTGTTCTGGTCTGAGGAGACCAAGGTTGAACTTTTTGGCCACAATTTCTGAAGGTACGTTTGGCGCAAAAACAACACTTTACATCACCAAAAGAACACCATACCCACAATGAAGCATGGTGGTGGCAGTATCATGCTTTGGGGTTGCTTTTCTTCAGCTAGAACTGGGGCTTTAGTCAAGGTGGAGGGAATTATGAACAGTTCCAAATACCAGTCACTTTTAGCCCAAAACCTTCAGGTGTCTGCTACAAAGCTGAATATGAAGAGGAATTTCACCTTTCAACATGAAAATGACCCCAAGCATACATCCAAATGAACAAAAGAATGGCTTCACCAGAAGAAAACATAAAGTTTTGGAATGGTCCAGCCAGAGCCTATACCAAAATCCAATAGAAAATCTGTGGGGGTGACCTGAAGAGGGCTGTGCACAACAGATGCCCTCGCAATCTGATAGATCTGGTGCTTTTTTGCAAGGAAGAGTGGGCAAATATTGCCAAGTCAAGATGTGCCATGCTGATAGACTTCTACCCAAGACTAAATGTTGTAATTAAATCAAAAGGTGCTTCATAAAAGTATTAATTTAAGGGTGGCATACACAACAAAGTATTAGTTTAAGGGTGTGCACACTTATGCAACTAGTGTATTGTACATTTTTTATTTTTTTATATTTTTTTCCCCTAAAAGATTTGTTTCATTTTCAATTGAATTGTACAGGTTATAGGTCACATTAAAGGTGGGAAAAGTTTTGAAATTATTTACTGTGGTCTCATTTTTTATATCACAAAAACCTGGTATTTAAACAGGGGTGTGTAAACGTTTTATATCCACTGTATACATAGATACACACACACGTGTGTGTGTGTGTGTGTGTGTGTGTGTGTGTGTGTGTGTGTGTGTGTGTGTGTGTGTGTGTGTGTGTGTGTGTGTATGTACATTTCGTATGGAAAAGTGTCCTTAAAGCCTCCCATACACACAGCCAAAATACTGACACTATGTCCATATCCACACCCGCAGCTACTATTACTGTGGAGCCACCTGTAGTTCAAGCCTGTACCCATAAGGTCCCAAAAGCTTGCAGCATATCCCAGAAATGTCTAACTTATTTGTGACTCAATGGTAAAACACAGAACCATAGCACTCACCAGACTGGCAAAGGGGGACACCTTGTTACCTCTCTGGTACTAGGAGTATAATGTCTTCAGCTCCTGCAAGTCTCTGAATTGCCCACATATAATTACAATGCTGCAATTGTCCATGCAGAAGTAAGTCTTAGGTATTCCACACCACAGGAGATGCAAAGAGGCACTGTTGAACTCTCTGCTCATGTCTTTGAAGAAGGTAAGGCCCTGGCATTCAGCAGCATCCTACCTTCGGCAAGAATGATGCATACATTCAGAGGTAAAATGCTTGGCTTCAGTCAATAGCTTGTTAACTTGTGTCATTCTAAGGGGTTTCAGTCTAATTCTCCATGGGATGAAATGGTTAGCAGACCATCACTACCCATTTTGACAGTGATGGTCTGCACCTTTCAACCCTTCCGTGTTACATACTGGCTAAAACATTGGGACACCTCTACATTGCTTTTTTAGTTGACTGGACCCCCCCAATACTTTCCAGAATTCAGCTGACTGGACACCCCAGTATAGCAAATTTCAATATGGATAACACCATGGTAACACTGTTAAATGCCAGAAGTCTAAATAATGAAGTCTCTGAATTTGAAGTCCTTCTTAACTCTCAAAACCATCACCATTTGTGTAATGACAGAAGCTTCATTCCATTGTGGTGATAATGCCCCCTGTATTCCATGGTACAATGCTTATGTATTCACTCTCACACGGATATCAGTGAATGTATGTATTTATTTATAACCCCATTATCTTTTGACAGATTCTACAAGATTCAAAATCGACAACTGGTCTAAATTCTAGTTCTATTCAAAATTATCACATTACAGCCAATTACAGAACCCCATCTATGCCCCCTTCAGATCATGCAGAACCCCTTTAACTTAACCAGTTAGAAAAGTTAACCATCAAAACAAACACCATTTTTTTATGGTGACTTCAAGTATCTACAAACTGGCAATTGTATATTACCAGCAACAAATATGTGCAGAGATTTCTGGACTTTAAGTGCCGACAGTACAGTTGTAGATGATGTGGAAAACAGTTGCTGTGATATACCTGCCATACAGTCCTCCGGTTCCTCAGAGTTAGTATTGTCCAAGATCTTATCCTCAAAATTCTTTACCCAATTACAGCACTGCACTTCTTATTCCCAGCCAAATCTGGCCATCTTGTTTTGACCATATCCATGAAAACATACTTTGTGCCCCCCAATAACTCCTCTACATTCAGGAATTACACAAAAGCTAGTTATTCCCTAATCTTACTCATCATCATCTTTCGGCTTTTCCCTTTAGGGGTCGCCACAGCAGAACATCTCTTTCCATTTCTTCCTATCCTCTGCATCTTGCTCTGTCACACCAACCGCCTGCATGTCCTCTCTCACCACGTCCATAAACCTTATCTTAGGCCTTCCTCTTTTCCTCTTACCTGGCAGCTCCATCCTTAGCATCTTTTTCCCAATATACCCATCATCCCTCCTCAGCACATGTCCAAGCCAACGCAATCTCGTCTCTCTTGCTTTGTCTCCAAACTGTCCAACATGAGCTGATCCTCTAATATACTGATTCCTAATCCTGTCCATCCTAGTCACATCGAGTGCAAATCTTAACATCTTTAACTCTGCCACATCCAGCTCGGACTCCTGCCTTTTTGTCAATGCCACTGCCTCCAAACCATATAACATAGCTGGTCTCACTACTGTCTTGTAGACCCTTCCCTTTCACTCTTACTGGTACCTGTCTGTCACAAATCACTCCCGACACTCTTCTCCACCCATTCCACCCTGCCTGTACTCTCTTCTTCACCTCTCTTCCACATTCACCATTACTCTGAACTGTTGATCCCAAGTACTTACACACGTCTACCTTTACCAACTCTACTCCCTGCATCCTCACCATTCCTCTACCCTCCCTCTCATTTACACACATATATTCTGTCTTAGCCCTGCTGACCTTCATTCCTCTGCTCTCTAGAGCATATCTCCACCTCTCCAGAGTCTCCTCAACCTGATTCCTACTCTCACTACAGATCACAATGTCATCTGCAAACATCATAGTCCACGGGGCCTCCTGTCTGATCTCATCTGTCAACCTGTCCATCACCACTGCAAATAAGAAAGGACGCAGAGCTGATCCTTGATGTAATCCCACCTCCACCTTAAACGGATCTGTCACTCCCACTGCAGTCCTCACCACTGTCACACTACCCCCGTACATATCCTGTACCACTCTTACATACTTCTCTGCCACTCCCGACTTCCTCATACAATACAACTCCTCTTCTCTAGGCATCCTATCATATGCTTTCTCCAGGTCTACAAAAGACACAATGCAACTCCTTCTGACCTTCTCTGTATTTCTCCAATAACACTCTCAGAGCAAACATCGCATCTGTAGTGCTCTTTCCTGGCATGAAACCATACTGCTGATCACTGATCATTACCTCCCTTCTTAACCTAGCTTCTACTACTCTCTCCCATAACTTCAAGCTGTGACTGATCAATTTTATCCCTCTGTAGTTACTGCAGCTCTGCACATCACCCTTATTCTTAAAGATAGGTACCAAAACACTTTCTCCACTCCTCAGGCATCCTCTGACTTTCCAAAATTTCATTAAACAATCTAGTTAAAAATTCCACTGCCACTTCTCCTAAGCACCTCCATGCTTTCATTGGGATGTCATCTGGGCCAACAGCCTTTCCATTCTTCATCCTCTTCATAGCTGTCCTTACTTCCTCTTTGCTAATCTGTTTCACTTCCTGATTCACTATCCCCACATCATCCAACCTTCTCTCTCTCTCATTCTCTTCATTCATCAGCCTCTCAAAATACTCTTTCCATCTACTCAACACACTCTCCTCTCTTGAGTACCTTTCCCTCACTATCCTTTATCACCCTTACTTGTTGCACATCTTTCCCAGCTCTGTCCCTCTGTCTAGCCAATCGGTACAGGTCCTTTTCTCCCTCTTTAGTGTCCAATCTCTCATGCAACTCTCTATACTCCTTATCCTTACTTTCGTCCCCTCTCTCTTTGTCATGCGCCTCATCTCCTTATACTCATGTCTACTTTCTTCATCTCTTTGACAATCCCACTTCTTCGCCAGCCTCTTCCTCTGTATACTCTCCTGTACTTCCTCATTCCACCACTAGGTCTCCTTGTCCTCCTTCCTCTGTCCAGATGTCACACCAAGCACCTTTCTAGCAGTCTCCCTTACTAGTTCTGCTGTAGTTACCCAGCTATTCGGTAACTCTTCCCTAAACTCCACTTCAAAATCACCCTTTTTTAACTTCCACCATTTAATCCTTGGCACTGCTTTCACACTCCTCCTCCTCTTCTTGATCACCAACGTCATCCTACAGACCACCATTCTATGCTGCTTAAGTACACTTTCCCCTGCCACCACTTTACAGTCTCCAATTTCCTTCAGACTGGCCCTCCTACATAGGATATAATCCACCTGTGTGCATCTTCCTCCACTCTTGTACGTCACCCTATGCTCCTCCCTCTTCTTAAAATACATATTCACCACAGCCATGTCCATCCTTTTCACAAAATCCACAATCATCTGACCTTCTGCATTCCTCTCCTTAATACCATACCTACCCATCACTTCCTCATCCCCTCTGTTCACTTCACCAACATGCCCATTAAAGTCCGCTCCAATCACTAGTCTCGCACCCTTGGGTACACTCACCACAACTTCATCCAACTCACTCCAAAATTTCTCTTTCTCATCCATCGCACACCCAACTTGTGGAGCATATGCACTAACAACATTCATCATTACACCATCAATTTCGAGCTTCATAAACACCACTCTGTCAGACACTCTCTTCACGTCTAAAACACTCTTGGCATATTGTTCCTTTAGTATAACCCCTATCCCATTTCTCCTGCCATCCACACCATGATAGAACAATTTGAACCTGTTTCCTAAACACCTGGCCTTACTTCCCTTCCATCTGGTCTCTTGCACACACAATATATCAACTTTCCTTCTCTCCATCACATCAGCTAGCTCTCTTCCTATACCAGTCATACTGCCAACATTCAAAGTTCCTACCCTCACTGCTACACTCCTAACCTTCCTCCTCTCTTCCTGCCTTAGGGCATGCCTTCGCCTAATCTTACTGATCATCACAAATGGTACAGCTTCCAGCAAACCTTGTACTTACTGCTGCAATCTCCTTTGACTTGTACTTCCCCTTGTTTAGCTTTATTGAGGCATCTATACTCATCTAATGTAAACATAACAAGCTGAAAACTATACTCGTATGTTGGAACTCCCTTAACAGGCTATACAAGTAAAAATTGCTGGCCATCTCTAAAAAGATGCCAACTTCACCATTATAAAAGGTGGTTAAACCTGGTAAGAAAGTCCTTCCAACTTACTATTAGGAAAAGCAAGTTCAGCTACTTAGCAACCAATTTAAGAGAAAATCATAAGTCGTTCTACTTTTTGGAAGTTTAGAAGTAACCAAACACTTCTGCACTGAACTTGTGTCTAACTGTACTCCTTAGACATCAAGGGCATTGCTAACATTCTGGAAGAAAAATTCTCTTCCAAATCCTCCCCATTCAAAATCCTCTCTGTCCTCCTCCATTCCCCCTCACACATCCACTTCTAAAATTATCCTGAACAAGAGACCAAAGCTAACTAATTTGCTAATGACTGCACACTGGGAGCAATTACCAAATCCAATTTTGATCTTCAAATTCTCCAGCAAAGGCAGAACCAAATGCCTTCTGTGTTAATCATGTGCTTACCTACAATGAATATAGCAAAATGTCCTTTGACAAGTCTAGCCTCTCTACTGTATATCACATAGATAGCATTCCCCTTAATTCAGACACAGTGATCTGGTGTTTGAGTACCTGTTTTGATACACTCTACTTTGATCACCATGTCTCTGTTGTGCTTAAAAAATTCTTGTATCTTGCACAGTTTATCCATATCAGTATTTATCCAAGGTCAAAAGGAGCTATAGGCACACTTTATTTACCACTTATTAGGCCTATCATTGAACACAATACCTCTTTCAGCGCACATTTTGCTATGCATCTTAACCATCTCAACAGACCTCAATGCATCCTCAAAAAAGGCCCCTGCAACCCTAGTTACTCTAATAGGCTAAAAGGCCTTTCCCTCAACTCAAGGTTGTACAGGCTTCTGCAGAGTGATTTCTACTTAGCCTTCTGCGTTACAAATGTACAAATGATCCAATACTCTTTGAATTCCTTCACCTAAACAGAACCAAAGGTAAAGCAAACACCTACACCTATAATACCACATTAACAAAGCAGTATGCCACGTACCTAAACCAACATGGGTTTTCCTAACATAACAAGTGAGGTACTTCCGCAGCAACCTTTAAGATCAGGCTGGAAGACTAGATGGATTTCTGCAATTTTTTTCTTTGGATATCTGGGAAATCTACTTAACAATGCACACTGTTAGTCTCACACCAGTACTGAGCAACATGGCTGAACTTCTCCTTAGCCATAAGCTTAGTATGCTTTACACATTTACTTCTATTTTTCAAAGAACTCAAATTGTCAACCGATTTAATGTTCATGCTTTCTGTCTAAGGAGTAAACATAGGCCTTGTGCCCGTTCTGTGGATATTTCCTCCCAAAGGAACACTTATGAAAAGAATAGTCCATTTTTAACAAAAGTGAACAAAGACATTAAAAATGTGACAGAAAATGCTACAAGAACTCAAAGTACTCTGAGAAAGAGAACTATATTTTTTAGGACTGAGGCTGTAAAGTAGTATTACCACCTCTTCTTCATAATACAAATTCAAACTAAATTTTTTTTACTATTTACTCTGACTCAGGCATATGGCTTGCCTTACAGCTGCCCATTCATTCTTAATTTCCGACGGTGATACTGATTGTAATATTTCTTTAGTAAACCTGTCAAGTCATCCACTACCAATTCAGTGGCCTGCACTTCATGTTTCCATTCAGTCAGCTTATAATTGCCTTCATATTTTGTCAATTTGCACACATTTTTTTCATGGAGGAAAAAAAAAAAAGCCAGCTAGGCTTTCTGGGTATCATGTTCATAGGTAGGTACTAGGCTATCTGCCCAATGGCATTTATAAGCCTAGCCGGAATGTGGTACTGAAATATTTCTACTCTACCCTATTATGTCCTCCCCTTCTGTTATAGCCTGCCCTTTCCTTACCTTCTTTCTTCAGGATTAAATACGCTTATCACTTGTACTTCCTCCTAAGATCTGGTTGTTAGTACAAAGGACTGAGACTATGAACTATTAAACTGCTTCTTGTAGTGAAGGTTTTGAATCTGTCAGCCTCCATCTGACAACTGTGTAACTACAAACAAGTCATTTAACCTGCCAGTGGTCTGGGAATTTTGGCCACTTTCCTCAGTCTCATGGACTGCATACCTAATAGTTACCTATGAACATAAAAACTCTGTTTCTGATTCAAAATGTACACCGTTTTTACATTTCTCTAAATTACTGCTATCTCAGCAATGTCTTTAAAGATGGTGTCTCCAGAATTGCATATAATATGTCATACTGTTTCTTAATATCTATCATTAAGTGTTGTGAACCACCTGCTGCCATCACTTTACATTATTTTGTTTTTAATTTCCTACCCAAAGTGGCAATGAAAATGTAAACCAATCAAAATCTATTAATTCATATTGTGGAGATACAAGTCTGTTTCATTTACAGCATTCTCTTAGTGTTTATGCTGCATGCAATTCTTTCTAAATGAGGCCATCACTGCAGCAGAATAATTACTGCATTTTGTCAGTCTCCAAAGGCTTTCTAGTGGTGCTATTCCTGCAGTGTTTCCTGGCCCATGTGATGTGTAATCTTGATTCCCAGGTGATTAAGTAGTGCTGTATGCTAATACTTAAAGTAGAGCCAACAGAAGAATATATTATGTTGGGCAAAAGGTCTGTTCTACTTACACTGTGATTATGTGGGTCAGTTTCTTCTGGCTGTAGCCACATTAATGCAGGCTAGATTTTTTTTTTAATTGTGTTTATATCTATTTTAGAACTAACTAGTTATCTGCACAAACACACATACAAAAACACACAATCTAATCACATGATTATTTAACAATTAATATATTTTTCATAGTCTTAATGACACTTTGTGAATTCCTTGATCCTAACCAAGTCAGCTACTCAGCCAAGAGTAGGGCCTCTGATGGCTGTGCCCTCCACGTTTCTTCTTATTTGCACTTAGTTGACTGGGATAGTACCACCAGGACAGTGGCCTCTTTTCAGCGGAAATCAGAGATGGCATTCATAATGATTAGGCAAAATCTGGCCTGGACAATGGGGAACTTCTCCAAACTTCTTTGGCAAGTGTAATGGGATCTTTTACATTCCCCTGAGCTACCAGAAACTCAGGCAGGTGGGACCAGGATTTAACATCTGAAGGGCAGACCAGGTTTACAGTTGCCTATTAGTAATCACAGCAGTATTCTGGGAAGCGGGTACCTGCACGGCAGTGAATGTCATCTGAGGAATTATCACATTTTTCCCAATGAAGTCATCTGTACATCTCCCTCAGTAGGCAAGAAACAGTACTAGCAAGGGACAACGCACTCCTGCTTGCACATGCTAAATTTCCCACCACCAGTTAAGGACACTGAAACCCTATCATAGCCCAGCCATTTGTAGGACACAGACTGATACCATGCACTCCCTCCATATTTAGCAAACAGACAGAGCCGTTTCTCAGTACTCAGCTCAATTCTGCCCAGTTCCTTAAATGTAGCTAAAGCTCATTCCAAAATGTATGTTCTATCTTTCACATTCTTAGAGAATATTCCGCATTCCTCTACCGCTGCTGATGAAATAGCTCTCAAAATATGCAAAAGACCAAGAAGTCTTGGTTAATGGGTATTGCACTAATGAGTAATGTGTGCTGCTTAGATGGAGAGTCTCTATGGGTTCCACTACTAATCATGAGTTGCGTGCACAAAGTTTTAACTATATGAACACAAATGGATAACTTTGTCCACAAGAAAGTGTTTTTGCACGTGTGTAGGTCTTACTGCACCCCCATGTGACAGGATTCATCCTCACACCCCTTTACTTCACAGTCACACAACTCAAAATCACTGTTGGCACTGTACAGTGTCAGAAGTGATTCTGTACGAGAAACAGCAACTGAAGAGTTGCAGCTCTTCCAAAGGAAAAGTACAGTTTTGTACCTACCATAAATGTAGATGTTCGAAGATCCACATTGCTGCAGTCCTTACACTTGGGTAGTCCGCTGTCCTCGGTCGGCCCGAATATCAAAGTATACGGCTGACGTCGGTCAAGGCGCATTTGACTGACATCAGGACGTCAGGGTACAAATGCGCATGACCGACGTCATATCCTCAGTCTTTTCTTGCCCCAGATGTCAGAAGACCCTAAAAATAAAAGGTCAAAACCAAAAGACAGCAAACTAACAACCAACCACCCTTGCACTAATTACATGTACAATATACACAATATACACAATATTTACAACCCAACCCACCCAACCACCTCTAACTACAGAGGGGAAGGAGGGAGGGTAAATTGGACTGCAGCAATGTGGATCTTCGAACATCTACATTTATGGTAGGTACAAAACTGTACTATGTTCTTCATCTCACATTGCTGCAGTCCTTACACTTGGGTAGAATCCCAAAGCAGAGGAAAGGGAGGATGGCCAAACTACAAGAAAGCAGGAGCTGCCAAAATGCCCTGCAAAACAGCAGTGGCAAAACCAGCCCTGGATTTAGAGTAAAGTGGTAGGTGATAATGCCTAGAGAAAGTATGCACTGAACTCCAAGTAGCTGCCTCCAAAATATCCTTGGTTGCCACTCCTCAAAAGGCTGTCGAAGTGGCAGTAGCCCTAGTGGAATGAGGCCTAATCCCAGCCGGAATCTCCTTGCCATGATGGGAATAACAGAAAGCAATGCAAAACCCAATCCACTTAGAAATAGTTTGTTTTGACACAGGCTTGCCCTGAGAACTCAAAGCAAAAGAAACAAACAACTGTTGAGACTGCCTGAACCCTTTAGTTCTGTCCAAATAATATCGCAACTGCCTATGTACATCCAAAGTGTGCAAAATCTTTTCCCCTTTATTTTGGGGATTTGCATAAAAAGTAGGCAAATGAATAGTTTGGTTTAAAGCCACACTAGAAACCACCTTAGGCATAAAGGAAGGATTAGTACGTAAAGATACCCTATCCTTATGGAAAATCAAGAAAGGCTCCACCGCCATAAGGGCCTGCAATTCAGAAACCCTTCTTGCAGAGGTAATGGCCAACAAAAAGGCAGTCTTCCATGATAAAAATTTCAACTCAGAAGTAGCTGCAGGCTCAAAGGTTGTAGAGTGAGTTTCTCCAACACAAAATTGAGATCCCAAGCAGGAGTAGGAGCTCTACGTGGGGTCTTATATTCTTTGCCCCTCTAAGAAATTGCTTGAACAAAGGATGAGAAAACAATGGAGGGTCACATTCATAGTGAGCTGAAATTGCTGCAGCATGAACCTTAATAGAAGAGAAGGACAAACCTTTGTCCAGTAACTCAGTAAGATATTGAAGAGCCACACTTAAATTAGGCTCAGAAACATCAAAATCCTTTGCTGCACTCCAAAACAAAAATCTCTTCCATTTATCTGCGTACACTTTCCTTGTACTAGGCCTTCTAGCTTCCAAAATCACATTCAAAACTTGTTGTGGAAGTTGAGACCCTCTATGGTTCAAAACAGAATATGCCAGGCTGTTAGGTGAAGAGAGTGAAGTTTGACATTGAGCAAATGGCTGTCCTCCTGTGACAACAGGTGTGGAATCGAAGGCAAAGGCCATGGAGGCTTCCGCACCAGACTTCTCAGTAATGGGTACCAGTGCTGTCGAGGCCAATCTGGAGCTATTAAAATCATCCTTGGCTTGTCCTGTCTGACCTTTAGAAGTACCTTTGGGAGGAGAGGCAGAGGTGGAAAGGCATACACATGAAGATTGCTCCAATTGAAAGAAAGAGCATCCACTTTCCAAGCTGTGGGATGAAACCTTTTGTGCAAAACTTTGGCAGCTGATGGTTTAGTGGAGAAGCGAACAGATCTATGTCTGGAGTTCCCCATGACACTGTCAATTTCTGAAATACATGAGGATCCAATTTCCACTCGTGGGGATCCATAATTCGTCTGCTCAACACATCTGCTAAGGAGTTCTGTGCTCCTGGCAGAAACCTTGCCTGAAGATTGAGCTGTAAACTGAAGCAGTCTCCCACAAAATCATTGCTTGCCTGCATAGAGGATAAGAATGTGTTCCGCCTTGCTTGTTGATGTACCACATGACAGTTGTGTTGTCTGTTAGAATCAACATCTGCCCTGGAAGAAGTAAATCCTTGAAAGCTATTAATGCAAACTGGACTGCTAACATCTCCTTCAGGTTGATATGTAGATGTTGCAGTCTGGCAGGCCACTTGTCTTGTATCCACTTTCCATTTAGATGAGCTCCCCAAGCTTTGTCTGAGGCATCTGTCGTTAAAATCTGACTCGCCTCTGGCCGGGTCACAGAGAGTCCCTTGTTTAGGTGACATTCCTGAGCCCACCACAAAAATTCTTTTTGAATGCAAGGTATTATTTGAATGACAGTGTCCAGATCCTGGCAGTGCTGTGTCCATACATTTTTGAGATACCATTGCAGCTTCCTCATATGCAGTTTGGCATTGGGAAGCACCAGAATACAAGATGCCATGAACCCTAAGGCTTGAAGGACTGTCCTTGCAGTCAGCCCGGACTGATGAGATAGTTGATGGAAGTAAAGGGAAAGATTCTTTTGTTTGTCCGGGGTTAAAAGGCCATCTGGGATGCTGTATTCAGTCTTACACCCAGAAAGCACATGTCCTGAGAGGGTACTAGACTGGACTTTATTTCGTTCACAGAATACCCCAGGCATCTTAGCACTGCTATCACATATTCCAAATGATGAAGAAGCTCTTCCCTTCCTTGAGCCAGAATCAGGCAGTCATCCAAATAAGGATAGATCTGTATTCCTTTTAGCCTGAAGAAAGCTATCACTGGAGCCAGAACTTTCGTGAACACTCTGGGCGCAGTAGATAAGCCAAAGGGCAATGCAGAGAACTGATAGTGAGAAGTCCCAGCTCGAAAACGCAGATACTTCCTGCAACTTAGTCTGATAGGAACATGAAGGTAAGCCTCCTTGAGATCCAAAGTTACCATCCAATGATCTTTGCCCAGCAGAGGTAAAAGCTGTTGTAACGTCAACATTTTGAACTTGGGAATGTCCAGATAAGTGTTGAGGATAGATAAATCCAAAATTGGTCTCCACGTGTTCCCCTTCTTTGGTACTAGGAACAGGCGAGAATAAAATCCTAGGCCCACTTCTGGCATAGGGACCGGCTGTATGGCCCCTAGTTGAAGTAACAAAGAAATTTGCTTGTGAGCCTCTATTCTTTGTTGAGGAGGAACGTCTGGCATGCCTCTGAAAGGAGGCAAGGTATGGAAATAAAACCTGTAACCTCGGTGTATGATATCCAATACCCATTTGTCTTGGGTAATTAAACTCCAATTTTCTTTGAAAAGTGCCAACCTTCCTCCCAAAGGTGCTGCCAGACAAGAAGGCTCTGGCAGCTGAAAAGGTAGGTCATTGGGTCTGTTTACGAAAGGACTGACCCCTGCCCTCACCAGAAGACTGTGCAGGAGAACTCCCTGTTCTAGGCCTGAAAGAGCCCTGAGCTCTGCCCCTACCACGTCTAGATCTACCCCTAGACTGGGAATCATAAGAAGGATACGTCCACCCTTTAGCAGGCCAATTTCTACTAAACTTCGGAGGCTGAACCTGCAAAAAATCTTTAACAGTCTGCATGGACTTAGCCTTGTCCTCCATTTTCTTTAAAACTGCCTCAACAGGAGAACCAAACAACACATCAGATTGTAAAGGAGCATCTAAAATCCTTGTTTTAACATGGTCAGACAAATTTTGATCCCTCAGCCAGGCGTGCCTGCGAAGAACTGAACCAGTGGCAGCCACCCTAGAAGAGGCCTGTACAGCATCAAAACCACATTGCAAAGAATGTTTCCCCACCTGTTCAGAAACATGTACTAAATCTTGTAACTCTTTACAATCAATACCTTCCGCCAGAGCATCAACCTTAGACTTCAACTGTGAAAGGAGATAGTTTTGGTATTTTAACATGTGAAACTGGCAATTCAAAGCCCTCATAGCCAGAGTGGAAGAAGTATAAACTTTCTTTCCCCATCTATCCAAGGCCCTGGCTTCTTTATCTGCAGGAACCGGATTCTTGACAACAGAAGCCTTAACACCTTTAGGCCCCTGGCTAACAGTTTCTGGGTCTGCCCTAGGACTCTTAAAAAGATACTTATGAGCTTCAGGCACCCTGTAATACCTATCCGGTTTAACAGAAGCAGGAGGCAAAGAATCAGGATTAAGAGAAGCCTCTGAAAAAACATCTTCCACTACATCCAAAACAGGATGAATAGCCAAAGGCCTATGCTGGGGTAAAAACAAAAATTCCCTAAGCCTTTTCCTGGAATCAGAGAAGTCCTGACCTTCCCACTTAAAATGCTCCCTCATGGAATGAAGAGTTTCTGAAAAAGAAAAATCCTCAGGAGGAGAAGCAGAAGGAGTAGAATCATCCACATCAGAATCAGAATAAGGAGAGTACTCCTGCAAGTCTTCAGCAAGACTCTGAAACATCGAAGCCTGCTCAAAACTCCTAGCTCAGGCTCCACCCTAGGTCTGTTATCAGGAGGGGGCAAAGAACCCCTAATCAAAGAAATCAAATCTTCTGCCATTTTAAGCATATGCTTCTTGGGCACAGTTCCAGAAGAACTAGGGGTGACACCAACTGAAGCTAAACCTGGCCTGCCTCTAGGAGAAGCCTTAGAAACAGAAGGAGAGGGCCTAACCACCCTAGGCAGGAGGGGAGTATAGTAACCTGAGAAGCCCCATCACCCTGACCTGCCTCCTGAGAGGCCACATCCTGCAATAACAAGGTCTCCCTGGGATCCCAAAGAAACCTCCGGTGGAACCACCGGCACCACCGACACCTCTAAAGAACCGGCGTCCAGTACGGACGGTTCTTCTAGCCTAGGCTTAACTGCTTTGTCCTTGCGCTTCTTGAAGAAGCGGGCCAGAGCATCCGACGGCATTTTATAATTGCACCGCTTCCGAAGACTAACCTGGCACAATCTAATCTCCTCTTTATAGTGCGCTTATTAAATCTAGCACAAGAGCGACACCAACAACGCCGTGCTCAGGCCCTAAACAAGGAATACACAAAGTATGATAATCTCTATGCGGTATCCGTTTCCCACAAGAAATGCAGTTATTCACTTTTTCTGACATCCGTTTAACCACTGAGGCAAGAAAAAACCAAAATATTCCCCAACGGGGTACTTAGCCAACTTTGACTCGGTCTGAAACTCCGGAATCGAAAAATTTCAGAACGCCAACCGGCACTTGCAATAATGCTTCTGCATCGGACCATGCGGCAAAAAAGACTGAGGATATGACGTCGGTCATGCGCATTTGTACCCTGACGTCCTGATGTCAGTCAAATGCGCCTTGACCGACGTCAGCCGTATACTTTGATATTCGGGCCGACCGAGGACAGCGGACTACCCAAGTGTAAGGACTGCAGCAATGCGAGATGAAGAACATCTGATAAATTGCAATTTCATTCATTGCACACTCAAGCACTTGTAGACAAATTGCCCCTGGTTAGTATAAACCTCTCACAGCATGTAGAAAATTACAGTAATGAGCACCCACAGTGACTTTGTACTTCATCTGAGAATTTGTAGGAACTCTGTAAGCAGCCTCAAAATTGAAAACTAATCAGGAAATTACATGAGCCTATGTCAGTCCATAACCTAACTTATGCAGTATTTCAGGACTGCAAGAGAACATTTACTTATGTTATTTCACTTCAGTGTGTTAAAACCTGAAGTACAAATTAGTCTGTTTATAATCATTGAAAGGGGTCCATTTGGATTAGTTCATTACTTTGGCCTACAAAAATAACAATAAATAAATTAACCTACTGTTTTTAATGTGGCATAAAAGCCTGTGACAGTATCATTAAAACTGGAAAACTGAGGTAGAGGCACACATTTCCCTGCCTCCCCCCTCAAGTAATATCAATCAAATACAACTCCCCATACTATAAATAAGGAATAGATCTTCAATGCTCTAAGGCCAAAATCAATGTATCGATGGACCCCAACAATATCCCAGGCTGCCCTTCTAAATAGCATGAAATGTGATCTATCAGGCCCTCTTGAATTGCTACTTAACCATAACTTCCAAACAGACTTCATGCCTCAGAAATGGAGAACAGCAACAGTCATCCCTGTGCACAAAGGCAGGCCATCTACTGACCCTGGAAGCTACAGACCCATTAAGTCTTACTAGTCTCATATGCAAAGCCATGGAAATAATTATCATGGAAATGGTCAATAACGACATATGAAACTTACAAACTCTGGAGCCATCCCAGATTGGTTTTAAGGGCAGGTCATGCCTACTCAACCTGGTGAATTTCTTTGAGAAGGTCACTAAAGCAATGGACGACAGCAAAACAATTCAAACTGCCTACCTTGACCTGGCCAAGGCATTTGATACAATACCCCACTTGGGCATTGTTGACAAAATCAAGAGGTTAGATATAAATCCTTACATCATCCAGCAGGTGGCCAACTGGCTCACAGACAGGACCCAGGAAATTCAAAATTACAGAGTCTACCTCTACAAAGAGGCTAGTGCCCAATGGAATCTCTCAGGGATCAGTCCTGAAACTGCTCATTTTTGGCGTTTACTTCTCTGCAGTAAAGGCTTACATCAAGTGCCTCTGGTTGACCAAATATGCAGACAATTGCAAATTAGGAGCAGTGAAAGAACCCCTCACCAACACTAATGTTCTCCAAGAAAGGTGGTCACAGACAAATAACTGGTGTCAAAATCATAGACCAAAACTACATGCCAAGAAATGTATAATAGTATCCTCCAGGAAGTCAACAACCTCTGGTAGCTATCATACGGACAACACATCCCCAAGAGTCAACCCAATAGTCGGGGACTTGGGGACATATGTAGACAGTAATCTAGCATTTGACAATCACGTCTGTAGTAGTCAGGAAATCATTCTATGTTATGCAACTTATAAACAAAGGTATAGCATCCAGGTCCAAGGAGGCCATTGTTCCATTTTATTTGGCATTCATCAGACCTGTCACTGAGTACAATGCCCCTTTTGGTATGTACCTAACCAGGCATATCCAACAACTGGAATGTCCACAGGCATATCCAACAACTGGAATGTCCACAGGCATATCCAACAACTGGAATGTCCACAGGCATTCCCCACTAAGAGAGTGTAAATAATATTTCTTATGCTGACTACCTCAAAGCCATATTCCTACATTCTGTCTTCTACATGCTGCGAGGAGATGTATTCCCAGCATACAAGGCAATGTTGGACTCCACACTGATGAAACTCCAGCACATCTGCAGAGCAAACAGCACCAAATTACTACCTTTCTAAAGACTTATACTTTGTCTGTGACATAAATAGGACCTGTTGGAGAGACCGGTATGTATCCCAGAGAATATCCCTTCTCTGTAACAGGCTCCACAACCATGTGAAACAGAGTTCCTCCCTAAGACAATTCAAGTTTAACTTGGACAACTGGATGGGGAACAAGAAATTCATCCTCGATTTGGCACTTATGTCTCTAATGGACACAGGCAGCCTGTAAATGGCTAATCTCCCAGGCCCCTGCTTACACTTACCAAGGATACCAGAACTTGTCATAACTTCTGGATGCATGGCTAGGCTTAAAAAGACCACAGTGGTCATTAGCCTAGCACACCTGTGAACCTATGAGGGCGACTTATTACATTACAGCTACAGAGTGATCACGTTTGACAGCCATTCTGGGAAAGCCTATGTTAGGGTGCAAAAAATATTTTATCGAAACAGTAAAGCATCAGATTCAGGAGCAGTAAAACGGATCCATGCTGAGATAATGGAGGAGTACAAGGGGCTTGCCAGTATCATACAGATATGGTTTGTGGACCTGAAAAAGGCATATGACAACATAACCTTGAATATTTTGTGTGATGTGCTACAACCACACAGCATTTCAGGGCCAATCCTACCTGCCATTTGGGCAGCAAATGTTAGGGGCATGGATTATATTCACAAGCTCAAAGTTGAATCAATGTACATTCAAGGTGGGTGCAGGACATCACCAAGGATGAGTCTAGTCTTTCCACTTGCTTGTGATTTTCATGCACAGAGTATCTAAGCTCAGCTAAGATGTACAGACTATCCACTTGGTGCTTTAAGATTTGTAGTTTTTCTTGCGGATGAAACTGTCCAGTTAGTCTCAATTAACTGTGATCTCCAGCATGCACTGGAGTGGTTCAATGTCCAGTGTGAAGTGGCTGGAATGAGAATCACCACCTCCAATTCACTCGTTGAGTCTCTCCAAGAAAAGTCAGTATTGCTTTACTTGAGCGAGAGAAAAGAACAGGTACCCTGCATGAAGGAGTTCAAATATCTGTGTTTTGTTCACAAATGAAGGTAGACAAGCTCAGACGCTGGGTGCAGAAGCAGTAGTAGAGCGAGCGTAAGAGTCACTGGACAATGCTTTCAACTGACTAGTAAATCTATGGCCCTATCCACCCACTCCTAAAGGTCATAAGTTTGGGTAGTGATTGTGGTGACAGGAGGTACTGCCAGCCATGCCAGGAAAAACAGGGCAGTGGATATGTAACATATGCCAGCACAGCTAGCTGGAATTTTGAAAATAATTATATGCAATTTGTATATCAAACTGATTTGTACAGATACTAGGGCTGAAATGCATTTGTGAGATTTGCTTGTGTTAAAATTTAGCAACAGTATGCCCTGCTGGAAAGAAAATAAATGTACATGCATTATTGTAACTGAATTAAACATATATGTTTCAACAGAGGATACTGGCAGAGGAGAGGTTAATCACAATCCAGCTGCAACAAACTTTAAAATATATCTGAAATTAAAATTATGGGTTAAGCCATAAAGTTGTTATCCCACAGTGCTGAATGAAGCCAGAGATGCAATGTCTGTAAGAAGCCTGGCTTAGTAGCTCTGTAGGAGGAGTAGAAGTGTTAAAATGGTTTTATAACATCCAGAAGATCTGGGCAAAGCTCTGTGTGTATGGTAACACATAGGTGCTAAAGTTCTGTCAGTTTCTAGTGCTGGTGATAGCACGGGAAACAGTCAGATGACCAGATGTAAGTGATGTCATTATGTAAGCCAAAAAATAATATTTAGATATCAATAGGAGTTTGCTTTCAGCATTCAGTATTCTGTCTCGGATCTGACAAGGACCACTCATACAAATCATATTGCCTCGCTCTATTCAGCAAGTAACTTAACTAGGGAACAGTATTTCTTTTAGATTAGTCAGGAAAACTATGCGAAACTGGAAATATTGTTTTTCAATAACTGGGTGAAACTTTCCATCAGCGTTATTTTTAATATCTCCTCTAACTGAAACTCTAGTTTTACTGCAAACTGGTATTTAATATTTTCTGGTTCTTTTATTATTATTAAATACATTTAAACTTTTCATTGTTGCCGGTCCTTTTTAGAATATATTTAAGTTTTGAAAGTATTTGCACATACTTATTTGTTGATAACTGTGGCCACACCTGAAAGCCTGGCTGTTTGGTCAACATTACCATTTGTATTAATCTTAATTTCACTCAGTATAATTGGGTACCCTTGTAAGAGCCTTAAAGTAGCTGGCAGGGGTTCTGGTGGCAGTGATAACTACCTTATAGTCTGGGCGGAAGGGGACACAGCAGGTAGATCTGTGCCAGCCTTACCCAGGTGTGTGTGTGTGTGTGTGTGTGTGTGTGTGTGTGTGTGTGTGTGTGTGTGTGTGTGTGTGTGTGTGTGTATATATACAATGTGTGTGTGTATACAAATCAAATCTCAGAGTGCGTGTGTCAGCTGCTTGGAGCAGGGACACAAAGCATTAATTTCAGAAAGAGGGTGTGGAAACACTTAGCTTGGAACCCTGGCTAAGGACTCAACTCTTAGCTGTGCCAGTGGGGGGGTCTGGACAGATATGGAGATAAACCAGCCCCCAGACTGGGCATGTTCCCTGGGTGCTCTTAAGGGAAATTGTGCTTACTGCAGCGAGATCTGCATCTGGAAATACTGAGTGTATCCATTTGCATTCCAAGTGAATGTCTCTCTCCAGTATCAGTGGTGAGGATTCAGGCTCTTTGCATACTAGCCCAGAGTGGGGACATCACATACTGGTGGCAGTGGTGGAATCATCAAATTTTGATGACAGTGGTGGGCATCACAGTGATCACAAGGAGGAGATCATAGACAGGAGGAAAAGAAATTAAGCTTCACTGCAGGATAGGTACACTCTATCTCTATCATACAGTGAAGAAGTTAGCAACTCTGAAGCATCTAAGAGTACAGCTACTGCTCTTTCATACTGACAAAAGTCAATTTAGGCATTTCTTTGTGGGGATGACTATTGAACATTTCCTACAGGAGGTGTGCCAAGGATGGCCACTAGATAGAGAGAGACCTCAGGGCAGATCCAGGTCATGATGGAAGCAGTATATCTATCAGAGTACCAAGAATGCCTGTGATTCTGCAGGATGAGCAGGAGATAAGAAAGGCCGGTCTGTTCGGTTTAGCTTGCTGCCACCCTCACTAGAACAAGAGGTTTAAAAAGGAATTGAATTGGGGGGAAGAAAACAAATGTTCTTTACAACCAATATTCTTTGGATGAGGAAAACACAAGGCTCTGAGAAGGAATTCTAAACTGCAGTTATTAACATACATTTTCTAAAACTATGTACTTGAACTGCAGACATAAGAATGGGCACATTTACTTTATTAAGGCATGATGTTTGAAATATTCTAAATAATTGGGATACTTGTACCTTTACCGCAATGTAATAGCCAGTGGCACTGTTTATTTAAACAGAAAAAAAAAACAGACAAAAATACATACAATTACAGTCACATAGTGTCTAGCATGAATTCAAGGATGTTCGCTCTTATAACCTTTCTTTGCTATTAAAAGACCACACCAGCACTAATTTATACTTTAAAACTGCAGCTGAAAGTCTTTCACTGCTATACAAGATGGACTAGTTACTTATTATAATAGGTACTCAGTTTGGAATAACACTTTTTTTAATAAAATTTTTATTGGTTTCTAATAGAAAGAAAAGGTAATATCAAAGCTGAAAAAAGTCACATGAATATAAATACTTAACATTACACCCTAAACCAGTTACAAGTGGTGTCCCACAAGGCTCAGTCCTGGGACCGCTCTTGTTCGGTATATATTTCTCGGAGGTACAGGCCAACACGGAAGGACTGTGGCTGACCAAGTTCGCAGATGACTACAAACTGGGCGCCATAATCGACTCTCCAGCCGACACAAGCATCCTCCAAAAGGGCCTCATAGAAACAGACAACTGGTGCCATGGCCTCAAGCTAAATGCCAAAAAGTGTATAGTCATCCCCTTTGGCAAAAACAAAGTGCCCACAAATTACCACATAGGTGGTAATCCATTAAGTACAGAAGAAGTAATTAGGGACCTGGGGACCCAAGTTGATAGCAATCTCTCATTTGACAACCACGTGGCCAAAGTGGTTAGAAAAACATTTTATATAGCCCACCTAATCATGAAGGGATTCACATCTAGATCAGGGGAGGTCATCGTGCCTCTTTACTCATCCCTCATCAGGCCCATAATTGAGTACAATGCCCCTTTTGGGATGTACCTTCAGACACCTGCAGCAACTGGAAAGACCCCAAAAGTACCTCACCAAGAGGATCAAAGGGCTCAAACAGATGCCATATGCTGCCCGGTTAAAGAAACTCCAGCTCTACTCAGTGGCATACCGCCTGTTCAGAGGCGATCTGTGCCTGACGTATAAAGCCATGTCCAACCCGGAATTAATGGAGATGCTGCAACTCAGAAAATCCAAATCCCATCGAGCTACGCGCTCGAGAGACTTGAACCTCAGCACTGAGATAAAGAGGACATGCTGGAGGGACAGATTCATAACCCAGAGGCTCCCTTCACTCTGGAATAAAATCCCAGTCCAGGTTAGGCAGAGTCCCTCATTGACTCTCTTCAAGAGGAATCTCAATGAGTGGATGGGAGATCGTAAGTTTACCCAGAGTATCACTTGTGTCACTGTTAGACAGAGGCACAGTATACTAACCTCAAAAAAGGGCATAGCAAAATAAATTTAAAATGGGTGGCGAAAGCCAAACACATTCTGGCTAGGCTTATAAATGCCCTAGGGCAGATAGCCTAGTATGAACCTATAATTTAACAGAACATTATAACAACATTTAACACTATAGCTATTGTTATGTTAAAATGATGCATAAAGGTTAGAATTGGGATATCTTCTTCCTTAATTTGCATTTGACATTAAGGGCTGTTCTGAAACTAGAGACTATAGGAACATTTACTTAACATGGGCCACTTTTATCTGTATCTCATCATCCAGAATGATACTAAAGTAGCCAGTTATGCATCTCAAATACAGATCTCTGCATTTAAAGGAATATTAACCACATTTTGACTCTGGGGGTTTGGCAAATATCCCTGGTTGTAGTATTTATTACAAAAGTGCCTACAACCTGGGTGAGGTTACAGGTTTTAAAGAATGTATGGTAAATTTGTTATAGAAGGGTTTTGCTGAGATATAGTATATTTCCTGGTGAGGGTAAATATTGGCGGTGGAATAGATTTACTGACTGTTGTCTTTTTGTGAGATGGAACATTACTGAAAGAGGGTGAATACGAGGAATGTACATGGCAGCATTTAACAAGAACAATTCTAGTAGGTAAAGGTGGCTATATTGTTTATTCATTTATTTAGAGATATTTTGAGTTTACTGGGACTACCTCCAAAGGGGACAGGGAGTACAGTTGTGAACTGTGTTGAGCAGAGATTTCACTTCTCTTCCAGCCCTAACAAAAACAATCTGTCTCTTGTCTAGAGGCTTGCAGCACTTTCATATTTGGTAAAGCAGCAGTTGATGTGCCTTTTCTGGGAAGGTGTGCAACAAGAGAGGTCCTTGAGTGAACAGACAGTGAGGGAGCAGGTACCTAGGTCTCTACTGTGTGGTACTTGGGATACTAGCTCACTACAGAGGCAGCAAACTTGTTTCACATAAAGAAGCCTTACCTTTTAGGCACTGAAGGGCTACTACATCTCGGCCATTAAATATACTTAAATGAGGAAACATCTGATGAATACAGTTATACTAGGGAAGTAGTGGTGTAGGTTCGAAATGGCGGGTGAAATGTAACTCACTACTATGTCTTTGTGTGCTGTCTTCCAGTGAGGCACAATACAGGTAAAAAACAGCAGTCATTGAACCGCAAGCTGTTTTGGGCAGTCCCTTGGACATCTTCTAGCTACTGTGCTTTAGTTTAAATAGGCATCCAGCCAGGATATATAGTATGCATCTGCAGAAATATCAACTGTTTTGGTGGCCTTGACCTGTTCTGAGCAGTCCTTTGGAAATCTCCTAGCTACTATGCTTTAATTACAAAAGGAGTGCTGCAAGGGTGTGTGATCTTTTGTGCCTGAGGTATACGGAGGAAGTGGTTCCATCTGTACATTAGGCACCAAGCCAAGAACTGGAAGGTGGTTACTTACGAGCTTAGGAAATGCTGTACATCACCTAAAGTCACATCTTTCCAAAATCTTTGCCAGTGTCTAAAAATAATCATTTTTCAAAGCATGAAAAACATTTGTAATGCATTTCTCACTCTATGATGTCCTTTCTGTGCCACTAAGAAGCACTCATAATGGTTACAGTGTTTGCAGAGAATGCAAAACAGTTAGTAAACTCCTACTTATTTACTCTTTATTTTATGCTTTCTTAACCCAATTCTGCACCAGTATAGGGCCCATTTTCAGTAGAGGCCTTCAGAGAAAAGCTCTAAGTGGAAACCCTAGAGGGAATCCTCCAACAATAATGAATAGTATATACACATTGAGAGCCCCATAGTTAAACAGTACTAGGATTTTACGCAAAAACAACAACTATTAAAAATCAGTTATTTACAGAGCAAGATACATCATAGACAGCTGTATACATACTGCATAACAGTCCAAACAATATTGTAATTTGAGTAGACATAAAAGCATGAACATGAGCAAGTTTAAAAAGAATGTTGTTGACAATGCTAAGACTATGTAAAGAAGCAGAATGCCAACTTATGTGAACCCAAAGAGAAGTTTCCTTATAGCACAAATGAGACATTTTAATAAAAGTTCTGAGAAGTTCTTCACTTATAAGATGGATCAGGTATGTAGCTTTGTAAAATGTATGCATTATGATTATTGGCTTGATATGCCAAAGCTAAAGCAATGCATTGAATTAGACAGACTTTTTTCCATTTGAATATTGGTTTCAGTCACATTCCACCTCAAAGATGTTGCAGAATGGGGAGGGGCAAGATGAGCACCGAGTAACAGCACTTTCTCTCTGCTCTGCCTTTACAGAATATTTTTGTGACAGGATTTTTTGAAATTATCTATCCTAATTTTGTTTTTTACATATTTGGAATCTACTAATCATCCTTTAGGATAGTACATAAAAATGTTTGCAACTTTTGTATTTTTTTCAAAAAGTCAAAAAGTACTAGAGAAAATATTTTGACTTTAGACTACAGAATGAGCTACTCCAAATATACACTTCAAGAAACAACTATTAAGAAGGAACTTCAATCACTATTATCTAATATTCAAGAACTGACAACAAAAATTGATAGAATGGATGTAAAACTGGACAACTTCAAAGAAAAATGTTCCCAACAAATGGAAATGCTACATGAAGACCTTAAGTAACAAAAGAGACCGATTACTGGTATAGAGACTTCAGTGAATGATATGGACACTAGAATTCAAGTAGATGAGCATAATATAGACTTTAAAATTGATGACCTAGAGAATAGAGCAAGAAGAAATATTAGACTTTTTGGTTTGCCTGATAATGTTGAAGGTAATATGGAAAAATTCTTAACTTCGTGGCTTCCTGAAGCTCTCTCATATGGGATAGAAAGAGCCCACAGGTCCTTGGCTACTATGAATAAAGGTAAATCCAGTTCTACTAAATCTGTTATAGTGAAGTTTCTATCATCTCACAAGGAGATAGTGTTAAAGACTGTGTGGGCTAAATCTCCTATTAAATATAAAG
Source organism: Protopterus annectens (assembly GCF_019279795.1). NCBI lineage: Eukaryota > Metazoa > Chordata > Ceratodontiformes > Protopteridae > Protopterus > Protopterus annectens. Next base: position 315,031,446 of record NC_056736.1, on the reverse strand, counting down.
AAAATGTAATGTGCTTTGATAATGATTACTCATCTTCTGTAATTGCCAAAAAGAATGCTTTTTTGCCAATGCTAAAAGAACTAAAGAAAGCCCAAATAAAGACACACCTATTATTTCCTGCCAGATTAAAAGTATTTCTCTAAGATGGTCAAAAAATATCTGATGACAGATTCTGCCATTACTTTTGTCAAAACGAGAAAACTGCTTGATAAAATATAGGATATGGACTGGGAAAATGCCAGCCTTAAAAAAAATGCTGATAACAGTTCCTGAAAGATTTCTGAACATAAGAAGAAGCTCAAGAATAAGTGATTAGTTAAACTATTTTACAATGGCTTTCATTTGCCTAAGTCTTAATAATTAACCCAGAAGTTGGAGAACTGTAAATGGCTCAACAGGCGAGTCTTTGTTGTTTAAATTTCTTTTTATGGTACATAGTTGTTTTAATGGTATTTTATAGTGTGTTATTATTAAGTCTAGTTTATTTTATTTAAAGTAACTCAATTATAGCAAGTAAAAGATATTTATCTTTTAATATTAGTAGTTATGCATTATAATAAATGCTCCATATGTTTGGGGACTGAATTTTATGGCATCTTGGGAACTATGGTAGATACAGAGACTTACAGATGAGGAAATGAGGGTCTTTGTTGCAGTAGAAACTGTTTTTTTTTATTTCCATTTGCCATTTTATTTCCCTCTCTGTCAAGAGAGATTTTTCATTGATATTGTTGCCATAATGTTGCTTTAATGATTATGTTTCCCATCTATTGCTCTGCTGCTGGAATGTGGTGCGATTTGTGGTAATAGACATGTGAAATGTTTTTGTTTTGTCCCTTTCAGCGAGCTGATATGTTCAGAGTAAGAAATCAGATATTTATTTTTAAAAATGTGAATATGTGGGTATAATGTTAAGCGAATGGCTTCTCTTTGATAACTGTAGTGGCTTTCCCTGATTATTGTACTGTGGAGAGGCTTTAATTTATTATTTTTTTTCTTTTCTTTTTGCTGCTGGTTGTAAAGAAATGGAGGGTTTACTATGGATTGATGTGTTTGTGGTGGTCTAGTGATTTTCTGGGTTTGGGAGATGGAATTTGTTGGTTTTGCTATATGTTGCCTCTCTCTCCCTCCCTTTTGCCTTTTTGTCCTGTCTGTTTTTGTGTTTCCCGGTCCTGCCATGAGGTAATCAACAGCTTTCTTAAAGAAAAGCTGCAAATGTTTTCCCTCCTCAATCTCGTGCATCCAAACTGCTGAACAACCCTGGTATGCGATCGCACTGCGGCTGCCACAACTGAAAGCATGTTTACAGACTGTACTATGTGCTGAGAAGCTTCACAAAGCTGGATAATAACTTGAATAGACCATCTCTAATGCCATCTACAGGTCAAATGAACGAACTGCAGCTAAGTAACCTGTAAACTATGACGGTTATATTAAAGCATTTGCGAGTGTTTATAAACAGATCACTTTGATACATTTAAACCCTTATGTTTTTACACTTGTATTTATAGACCTACTATATTTAAGTAAAGCTTCTTCTGATTGGTATAACAAACATACAGCATATATAGCAATATCATTAAAATATTAAAAAATATTTACATGAGACCTATGTAGAATTTAATATTCTTCTACAAGACATAAAAAACAGACATGAGAATAATTCTAGTAGAGATAGAAGATTAACAAATAATGAATGAAACACAAACATATTCTGTATGAAACTAGGTTATTGCATACAGTATAGTCAGAGATGCAGATGTTTGCCATATTAATATGTTGCTATATTCTGAGGGAGACAGAAGCCGTTTCAGATTAGCAAAGGTTTTAAAGAAAGGAAATGGAAAGGGGGGAGGGGAAGAGGAAAAAAGAAAAAAGAGAGACAACAGAAACACATTTATATACATATATATATATTATATATATATATATATATATATATATATATATATATATATATATATATATATATATATATATATATATAATGTGTTTAATGGAATAGCTGTCCTTTCATCTATAACCACTTCTCAGTCATAGACCATTCCCTACTAAGCATAAATATACGCTACATTCCTTCCTAGAAAATACTGAGCACTTTATTGGAATCTCATCTTACAGTTGGAAACTATAATACAATGTTTTCTACGCTCTTGTTTTCAGATACATGAAGATGGGGAAATATTGTTATTGGCTATTGGCTCAATAAATAGAGAGACGGGATTAGTTTGCTTATTGATCATTATAGCAATTCATTGCATATAAATTAGTTATGACCTTTATATTATTTGTATAATATATGGTTGGTCTTTATGATATTTTAAACTCAGTTTGACAAAAGTTAAAATGAAACCGTTACATTTGCCATATTTTAAATTTGTTTCTTGAATGAGTACATGCAATTGTAATGGATGTATTTTACTTCATAATTGTTTTTTTTTTAATCACATATACTACCTTACAATGTTAAAATATTCAACAACAAATATATTTAGGTGGGGAGGAGATGAGTGTTGCTACTAGTTTGTTGGTAAACTTGGAGTTTGTAACTCAAGAGGGATATTAGAAAGTGTCTATGTTATTAGTAAATGTATCTGTTAATAGTTAATATGATGTTCACCAAGTCTTACAAAATTGAATTTGATATAAACATATTTCATTCGATAAAAATTTTATATGTTTGTGTAAATTATAATTTTATTCCTAATTGTCAATTTCTATTGACTTCTAAAATATGGGAAAAAAGGAAGATTAATCAAGAACAGATATTCAGAACATTAACATTTTATGACATCTTTAAAGTGTATATCATTAAACATTAATGGGTTAAATAATCCTAGCAAGAGAAGATCTTTAAATAAATATTTTAAATTGCATAATTCTCAAATATTTCTCCAAGAAACTCATCTACTAACTGAAGATATCACAAAATTGGAATCCAAATCTTAAAAACTTTTGATTAGCTCAGAACATACACAAAAAAAGAGAGGCGTGGCCATGCCATGGAAAAATACATTACCTATGCCTAAAATAATTGACAATTACAAAGATAACAAAGGGATGTTATCTCCAGTTGTTATAGAATTTAATAAGAAAATTTTGACTTTATATTGGATTCCTGGCATTGGATCCACATTAGTGAAATATATAGAGTATATCGTTCAGTTTTCTAAGGGTAGTATTATTCTTGCTGGAGAGTTTAATTGTATTTCTGACATAAAAGACTAGTACCAATGGTAAAAGGAAAATTCCAGCAATAGCCAAATTACTGAATGATTCAGATTCATAGATGATGAAGGATATTAATAACTGTACAGATGCTAAGTCACTTTTCTATACATTCTGCTCATATAGACATAATTCATATTCAAGAATAGATAGGGTATTAAGTTATTAGAAATTAACTGATTTCTTATTAAACTCAAAAGTGATTTCATGTCCCTTTTTAGACCATAATTCCATAGCATTTGTTTTTATACTAAACTCCACATTTATTGTTCAAATTAAAAGGATACCAGCATACATAACTAAACTAAAAGACTTCACTGATCTCTTTACTATAGAAGTACAACATTCTATTGAACTTAACACACAGGGAACCTCTGAAGTATAATTTGTGATGCTCTAAAAGCTTGCCTATATGGTAAAATTATTGATGGTTATAAAAAGAAAATAATTTCATGGGATAAAGACCTTCAAGATATACAAACAAAGTTAGATGCTTTAAGACTTGATGCTTCAAGAAACCCAGACAAGAAAGATAGAATGAATGAAATAAATACTTTAAACAATAAATATATGGAAAATTTAAAGTCATGATTAATGTTGAAAAATATAAACTTCTAACTTTTTTCTATAAATCCTAGATCTATGAATATACTAGCTAACAAGACTAAAAAATTAAATAAACTTAATCATATTAAAGAAATTTATTCTCCAACAAAAAAAATGGTATCTGATTTACCAAATATATTAAGTGAGTTTAGAGATTTTTTTTTAAAACTAAACCAACCCAATGATATGATTAATAGTACAAAATATATTCAAACCTTTATAAATAATAATATAAAGAACAGATTATCAGAAACACAAATAAAATTAACAAATAAACAAATATCTTTTAAAGACATAAAAGATTAAATCACTAAACTTAAGCAAAATAAAGCTCCTGGTAATGATGGTATCATTTCTGAAATTTACAAGGTTTTGCCTGCCAAAACGTTAACTCTGTAACACACAGTATTCAATATAGCTCAACATAACAACATTATTCCCCTTTCTTGAAAGTATACATTTATTTCTCCCATACTAAAGTCTGATAAAAACCCTGGAAAAAGTGTTTCATATAGGCCCATTTCATTATTAAACACAGACTATAAAATGTTCATGTCTATTTACATTGACAGACTCAACATTTTTTACCATCCCCTGGCAGACATGGATCAAACAGGTTTTATAATTAATAGAACTTCCTATGACAACATCAAAAGAACAATGACTTTAATTGAATCCGTAAAAAATCTGAAAGAATAATTTGACTCGTTAGTTTAGATATTAACTGTGCCTTTGACTCAGTTAATTGAGACTATCTTTTTATCTTACTGAAGGAGTCAAGCCTACATAAAAATAGGTACAAATATATCCCAGAACATACCCATTCTAACAGGAACCAGGCAACATTGCCCTTTATCTCCTGTTTTATTCACATTAATTATAGAACCTTGGGCTAACTTAATAAGGGATAACAATAGTATACAAGGTTATAGATTAAACCTTAATGAAACATCAAAAATCCAAATGTTTGCTGATAATATACTAATCACTCTTGGTGGTACTAACCCCACCTTACAAGAATCATTTAAAACATGGTTATATTTCAAAAAAGTTCTGGTCTTAACGTTAAACTCAAATTCTCCTAATTGGTTCCAAAAGTTACAATATACAAGATCAATATAAAAAATATATACCTCAATCTCAACAAATAACATATTTAGGTATAATTATAACAACTAATATTAAAGACATGTTACACCTAAAATATAAAGTATAACAACCATAGAGACTCCAATAAGTAAATGGAACAAGATTCTATTTACAATGGATGAAAAACTTTCCATTATAGACTATTTTGCTTCCAAAGATCTTATATATAATACAATCTATTTCTATTCCCCCTACAGGCTCTTTTATTAAAAAAAAATTCACACACTGATTAAAAACTTTTTGTGGCATCCGATAAAGCCTAGAATTGCACTGTCCTATCATATGTATAGCTGGGAAACTGGAGGTATATCTTTACCAAATCTAGAACTTTATTCAATTCCATCAGTTATTAAAACAATTGTTTATCTTATAGATGGAGAGTATTTTGCAAAATGGAAAGAAATTATATTAAATTTATCCCAAAATACCAAAGATAAAAGGTAATAACCATCTATCACAGTTAATAAATAATTTATATGGAATTTGAGAGATTACTTTTCCAATTATTCCACTCAAATGTTTAAATCTACTTATGCAACTTCAATTCTAAAGGCCTTTAAAAACTATATATTTAGGTTTAAAATCTTTGAGAATTGGTTGTTTCTCATCTTCCCTATTGCCTATACACAATGGATAATTCTCTTTGCAGATTATTCTAAAATGTTGCTATTTAAGCAAAAATAATTAATGTTTTGGCATGAAATGCTAAATAAAAATGAGGCAAAATCTATTAATGCTGTTGTAGATGAATATAATCTTAACACTTTGGTCAGATTTGCAAGAGTTTAGAAAATATATTTTCGATAAGCTAGTTTTAATCCCCTCAAATGCTAAGAATTCAATAACCAACCTTATTTAATATTTCATTTTATATACTTATAATACATTACCAGTTAAAAATAGTATACAATTTATTTATAAAGCAATTAAACAAGATCTAGATGTATATTCAGATAACTATTGGAATTCATTTTCTGTCATTAATAATTTTTTTCCGTCAGAAAAAGAAAGTCAATTTCCTTCAGTCAGTCAAGCAAAACCACTTCTTCCATTAAATGGAGAATCATCACATGGAGATATTTGCATAAATCTTTTTTTACTCCATAGAAAATGAGTAAGATAACTAAACAAGATATTGTTTGCTGGAGATGCAATACAGAAACAAACACTGATTGGAATCATATACTTTATGACTGTGCACTATTAAAGAAATTTTGGGAAGAAGTTTTTTTTACAGGCAATTTTTGCATACAATTTTGTGCTTACAAAATTACTTGTATTACTCAATACACCTGTTCCAGACTGTATAAATAAAAACAAATCTTCTTTGCTCTGATCTATACTGTCCATTGCCAGGAAAACAATTACAAAAAACTGGAATTCCTCATCTGTTCCCCTCATCTAAAGAGTTTAAAGGTCTTCTCTTGGAAATATCCAAGTTAGAAATGTTAACTATCAAATCTAAATCTACGAGGAATACAAATTTATATTACAAATGGGAAAATATACATGAATTATTAGTTAAAGAACTGGATAACGGATAAATGCAGTAATATTTTTTATCCTTTATCTTTATTTTCTTCTGCAAAAATTAACTTAATTGATCTTGTTGTTTTATACATAGTGAACATTGTATATAGTTTGTGTTATTATAGTTATTGTATTGATATTTTCTTTTTTAAATATTGTACTTTAAAAATTCAAGTTATTCAATCTTTTTCAAAGTATCTGTTCATTACATTACTGTTTTCAATAAAGATGTTAAAAAAAAAAAAAGATGTTGCAGAATATCATTTGACACTAAAAACCATTGAAAGTTCATTACCATGATGAAGTGATATATTCACTATAGACTCCTTTTATGCTTAAATGTTTTGCATGTTAAAATTTTTCCAAGGGGTGTACTAGAGTGCATGAGAAAGCCTATGTTACTGTGACCCTTAGTGACAATGAGTCCCAGACAAAAGACACATTCAGTAATTTCAAACTTTTGAAAGTCAAAAAACAAACCACAATCCAAAAATCAGCCTCTGTTGCAACAAGATGAAGAAAGATAAAAAATTTCAAACAAGCAACTAAGAAGTGCTTACAGAAAGAACTTTAATTTAACAAATAAAAATAAATCAGATACATCCAGTGAATCAAGCGCTTTCGTCTCCAACCATTTGGAGACTTTTATCAAGACAAAGCATGCCCCAACTGACATATAATACAAAGTTAATTACTGAACCAATCAGCATCCAGGGTTCATGAATAATTCATGAGCAATGACTATTCCTACAATTTACATGTCAGATAATCACACACAAAACAGTCATCATCCTAAATATTACCCACTATAATACGTATAAATACATAACTAGAAAATACATTAAAATAAAATTGAATATGCATAAATAAAATCTAATAAAACCTCAACATTTCCTATATGTTGTACACTTCAAATAACCCTAATATATTGTAATATAAATGAATACATGTGTAAACACATAATAGATACAGTTTGTAAGGATTCATGGGATTTTTAAAAGGGGTTAATAATTTAGAATACAGCGAGACAGGTGTATTCATCACCATTGATGTGAAGGATTTGTACACCTCAATACCCCATGATACTGGTATTGAATGGGCACGTGACTATATATTGGAAAAAGGAGTATCACAACCAAAAATTAATGTATATGAACAACTATTTGAACTTGTGTTGAAAGATAACTGTATATTTTTTTAATGGTGAAATTTTTATCCAAGCAGTTGGTGTTGCTATGGGTTCTCCATGTGGTGGTGTGTACTCTAGTCTGGTGATGCTACAATGGGAGAAAAAGTGTGTTATTAATTCAGTTTATTACCAATATTGTAAAATGTATTTGAGATTTTTGGATGATATTTTTATATTTTGGGATGGACCCAGTTAGATGATTAATGAATTTTTAACTTACATGAATAAACAGCCTTTTAAAGGTTCATCCATAATATCGATCCCAATGAAATCTCATATTTGGATGTTAAACTGACAAAAATACAGTCTTAAGGGATTTTGAGTCATGTATTTATAGGAAGGAAACGTATTCAAACAGTTTTTTACATTTTAAAAGTAGCCATCCCTTCAAGCAAAAAAGAGCAGCTGTTAAGGGACAGTTTGTTAGAGCTGCTGAGATGGTGTCTAGTTTCGACTCTTTTTTAGATGAATGTGAACTGTTGAAAGATATGTTTCTTAAAAGAGAATACCCATTCGACTTAACTACTTTAGTTAAGAGAGAGGGTTTTATCATGCTATATTGAATTTGGAGATGGTGCACTCTGGCAATGAAGGGAACAGTTATATGGTTTTAAATTTGAATGTTGGTTCCGTTAATATGGACAGCAATGTTAATGTGAATGTTATGACACCTGTTTAACAAGTGCAGGCAAATGGGAAGTTTCATTCAGCTTTTATCACTTCTTATAATCTTGACAGTAAAGAAATGTTCAGGATTTTGGATAAAAATTGGATAATTTTGACCTCAAGCAATGACATTAGACAATGCATAAGTGAGAAGCCTATTGTGGTATATAGAACGGGACAAACCTTAAAGAACATCTTTGAAAGGAGTTACCAGATTCGGAATGGGGGCCATATGAAGAAGTGTGGGGCATGCAATTATTGCCAACATATTAAGGAAGGGTCAAAATTTAATATAAATGGTATAAATGTCTATTTATAAAAAACAGTGCAGCTGTTATACTGAGAAGGTGGTTTATTGTGCTTTCTGTTCCAAATGTGCTTGTTTTTATATTGGAAAGACAGAAAGGAAACTTAAAAAATGTATTTATGAACATTTGAGGGATATCAGACTGCAAAAAGAAACCAATGCCCTTGCAAAACATTGTGTGGAATCGTCCAGACATGATTTTAAATTCACTGTTATTGAATTTATTGAACTAGACCCAAGAGGTGGACCTTGGACTTTATATTTGGAGAAAAGTGAGGCCATATGGCAGTTGAAAACTAATGCAACCCAATGGCTAGGCTTAAATTAATCTATTGCAATTACTTGCTTTTTAAGATTAAAAGCTTTAGACAGATGATGCTTTTAAAGAAATGTTCTTGTAATTTTTAATAGTTGAAACATATGCATTAATTTTATGTTTTATATATATATATATATATATATATATATATATATATATATATATATATACACATATACACACACACACACACACACACACACACACACACACAGGTGAATTTTATACTGTATTACATGTTTATTTATACATATATTTATTAATTTATATTACAATATATCAGGGTTATTTGAAGTGTACAACATATAGGAAATTATGAGGTTTTATTAGATTTTATTTATGCATATTCAATTTTATTTTAATAATGTATTTTATAGTTATGTATTTATACATATTATAGTGGGTAATATTTAGGATGATGAATGTTTTATGTGTGATTATCTGACATTATTACATGTAAATTGTAGGAATAGTCATTGCTCATGAATTATTCATGAACTCTGGATGTTGATTGGTTCAGTAATTAACTTTGTATTATAAATTTGCTGTCAGTTGGGGCATGCTCTGTCTTGATAAAGTCTTCAAATGGTTGGAGACGAAAGCACTTTATTCACTGGATGTATCGGATTTATTTTTTATTTGTTAAATTAAAGTTCTTTCTGTAAGCACTAATTAGTTGCTTATTTGAAATTTTTTAATCTTTCTTCATGTGGTTGCAACCGAGGCAGACATTCAGTAATTTACTAACTTGTTGTTCTCCTGCCCCTGATATACCTTCAACCACACACACCTGTCTTTATACAAGACAATTTGTAGGCTACTCTGCCATATCCACTTTCAACAGTCCTCAAGTTCAAAGATTCATAAGCTCAGCAGTCAGAGAATTTAATGCACTCAAAAGGCTTGGCTGCCATAAATTAGTGTTAACATTTTCTACTCTCCATACATGTATTTTAACTTAAGTTAACAAGTAATTTGTTCTGACTGTAAGAAGAAGCTTATTCCAAACTCTTGGAAAGTGCTGCAGAAGGTAACCATTTGAAACATTGGGACTCGCTAGAGCAAGTCCTGAAGTACAGAGTCTGAATGGCCAAAAGATTGGACTTACATATACTAAGCCCAAGATGCCATTTCTTGGAATGTTCCCTTTTCTCTAAGGTATGGTGATCTCAAGAGCTGGTATACATAAGTTTGGGGTGATGAGGGCCTTGCCCCCTTGCAAAAAGGAGAACAGTAACTTTCAAGATCTGCTCTTCTCTTGTGATTCCAGTCTTTTGTTTTTTATAGGCTTTTCAACACTCGGCATTTCAACTGCCAACATTTCATTAGGGAGCCACTGCATATCTGTCACTTTTCAATTAGTAGTAATTATTTTAGTATTAGATTCCCTGATCTGCTATTAAGTCCCTAACTGGTACATTCCTAAAAAAAAAAAAAACATTTTTAAAGCAGAACTTAACTGACTGTTGTCTTACAGAATGGGAACCAGTTATGTCTACGTAGTAGAAAATAATGTCAGTTCCACACGCCTTTCTGATTAGTCTAAGATTTCTAGCCTTAAAATTGTTTTGAATTCTTCTGTCTTTTCAAACAGTCTGAGAAGTCTTTTTTTCTGCAACTATTTTCACAAGACTGTTCTAATATATAAATACCTCTCTATATAATGATATGCTGCAGTAATTTTACCATAAGCCATGTCAGTCAGAATGGCTACATCTTAGCCAAAAAGCTCTAAGCATAATTCCATTGTACTATCCATGTTCTGATTTGGTAAACTGCTTCTTGAACTAAATGTTGTATACGTGTTTACAGATGCAAAATATGCTATTTTTATAACATATCCTTGTATCTGTAAATGTTTTGTTCACTTCTAATGTGATCTTGGCCCACAGAGATGAGTGTACTACCCCGGCAAACGTGTGTGTGTGTGTGTGTGTGTGTGTGTGTGTGTGTGTGTGTGTGTGTACATATTACACATACACACGTGTGTATATACTTATATATATATATATATATAAAATGTAGTTATATTAATAAAAGATGTCCATATATGAAGTGGTATAATGACCTCAATTCAGTGAAAAGACATCTCCTTCAGAATTAGATGGGCAATAAGACATGCTTTTCCAACTCTGCGAGCTACCTGGTGGTAAAAGTTTAAATTGTTGTTTAATATTGTCCCTAGGTCTTTAATGATATAATCATGCTTTAATGAGCTGACCTTATATTTTATAACCATAAGATAGAAGTAATATACAACATATAAAAATATGGTCATTATTTATTTGAAGATCTTTTTTGAACTCTGTCATCATCTTTTTTTAATACTGCATTAATGAACTATTAGTTGTCAGCATACTAGATTATCTAGAGTCCAGTGTCCAGCTTTATATCTCAGAAAATGCTCACTACAAAGTAGTTGATTCATCTGTAATTGCCTCAAGAAAATAAAAAAATAATTAAAAAAACATTCAATTACAATGTGAAAGTCTCAAACATGAGCAACATCTGGGAGATAAAAAAATTCTGATGGGGGGCAGCCTCCCTTCATCACCCTACTCCCCCATACCTGCTACTTTTATATGCCATTTCTGTTATCATACCATCATAAGGAAATGGAAATATATATGTAAACGTATGGAAGACTTACATGGCTTAGGTCTGAATTCCCTGGCTCCAAGTATATGCTTAAAACCTCTAGCAGTTCTCTGCTTCACAACAAAAAACAAAATAATGCCTCCACCTCCCACTTCTCTCCACGATTCCCAAGAAACAGACTGATGCAGCCTTGCTTTTGCAAATCACATCATATCTTCATTGGCATTCCAGATGAATCTAATAAAAGTCATCTGGCAAAGGAAATATTGTAGTGGAAAATGAAAGGCTTCTGAACATGGCCTGCTTTAAATAGGGCAAAACATATGACACAATTTTGTAAAAAATTACAACACAAACAGATATCCACCCCTGACACGTATCACATCGAGTCGACCCAGTAGTCAGGGACTTGGAAACACACACAGACACTAATCTAGTAATCATGAATTCCCTTGTGAGTTGTTTCTCTGACCATATACTACATTATTGGCAGCACTTATCCTGTAAAACCTTGAGCATATCCAGAAGCAATCTACGACAAGCTTGGAATCATTATTCTGAAGGCCTAGAAACCATATCCAGAAGCAATCTACGACAAGCTTGGAATCATTATTCTTAAGGCCTAGAAACCAGTTATCTTGAATCTAGGTTATCAAAATGGAGGTTTTAAACAGAGTAGAGAAATCTCTGAAGTCAGCAAGGGTTGAAGATCTTTTGGTCCATTTCACTGTTGCGATACTGAAGATAGGTGAATGATCACTAAGAGTGCAGTGCAGAACTGCAACTTGTAAAAGCATACCATGGACATTGTCTAAAATCTATTCCAAAAAAGGAGTGGTTGGGTCACTTATGACAAAGGCACAAGGCTTTATGTACTACCTGCTGTTAGGAAAAATGCTTAAAAATTATATAACGAAGAATGTAGCAGTAAAATGTGGTACTTTAGCTGAGCTCTTGCTACAACCTCTTACTTCCCCTGTTTTTCTTTGAATGAGACTCCTTATCATAAAGTGTTTGGTGGATCTGTGAGGGAATTATGCACATGGTCTGTATTTTTATCAATATATGTTGATAGATGAGCATCACCCAGTCTGGTGCAACAGCTGTCCACAAACAAGCTCTCTATATTACCCTGTCTAATCACTGTTACTGGCTGCACAATTTCATCCAGCCAGTCAGGCATAGTCGTGTTTTATCAAACATTTACAGAAATATTTAAATTTTACATGCATATCTTCTAAAAATGGAAGGCCATTAAGTTTCATCTTTGGGAAATAAGTTTTAGACATAAATAACATCTTCAGCGTGTTCATCCTTTACCCAAACATCCAGCTGTATTGCTTGCAAATACTTAAAGGCTACTGTTGCAGTATAAATAGTATGTCACCAGCATATAGCTGCCACTTCTTCATTAATCCTTACACCTTCTGTCAGCAGTTGTGCCAGATGTCAACACAGTGAATACAAGTATGGGGCACTGGGCACCCCATGTCTGACACCACATATCAAGTTTGCCTCCAAAATTCCCTTTAGAAAGCTGCAGTATGTAATGAAACCCATGTCTGAATAACAAAAATCCACTTCTGCATGATGCCAAATCTCTGGAGATTGTAATTGAGATCCTCAGAATGGTAGCACTGAAAGTACAAATGAGAGAAATACATACATATTTCAAAACTGTGGTACCTTGGGGTGTCCCACCTACTATGAAGTGCATCAGCCTTGGAGTATGGGGGGACTACAGCCTTCATATCAGTGTATAGTGGGAGTTCATCCCTGACCCTCCTGCAAAAAGACTTTACAGTTATGACAAGTTTTCAGATTTGCTGTTTAAAAAATAAATAAATAAATAAATAAACTTAGTTTCATTTCATCATATTTCCTATAAAGGAGTCTTCTAATGTCACCAAAGAAGTCCTAGGGAATTGCATAAATTACCTATATGGCATAAATGTCCAACATACAGAATACTGACATCTTGTTCAGTTGTACGAATTAGGAGGAGAAACCCGGAAAAGTAAGTATAATCCACCTCCATCAGCTAAAACCCTGCCTAATCTAGATTTACTAAATACCCTATGGGTTCTCAAATCAACGAGTCATATATGTTTTATTGTTAGTGTTTGTAATGACATAAGAGTACACTTGTATGAGTTAGAAAGAGAAAGGTTTAATGCAAAAAAAAAAAAAAATTTCTGGGGTGGGAGTGGTGATCGATCATCCTTTAAAACGCTTAACATAATGCATTTAGGGGCATGAATGACATTCTGCATCATATTGTTTTGTAGAACTCCAGAAAAGTATTCATCCAACTGTATAGACCTGAAAATTCTCAGACCCTTAATGGCTAATGTTTGGTCACTAATTGTACCAAACTGACAACCTCTATGCATGCCATGCAATAACTGAAGGAGTCTGGTCTGACCAAGAAATTCACACTTCTGCCATTTACAGATAAGTTTTTATGTACTTGTCATGAAATTACAATTTTTATAATCATCTGTGAATCAAACACTTCCTTCATCTTAAGGTAGCAAATGTTCACCTTTTTTATCCAGTGCCTCTCTGTTTATGGTTTAATACTACTTGTAGTTGGTTGTGGCCTGTCAAGATGATTTGGTGATGTTAAACAGACATACATGCATCCATCCAAGATCTCTTTCTTCCTGCAACATTGCCATATTCTCTCTCATCTTTTGCTGCACATTCTTGCTTAGCATCTCTTCATGTATTCCACTACAGGGCTGGACACCCGGCAGTGTAAACTTTGGTTGTAGATGTTTGTCATTGTTGAAATGACACCCCAAACCCATGCACAAAAAAAGAAAAAGTGGTTGTGGATAGATCTTTTCATGTATTATGATATAATGGAATTGAAAGACCTGTCATTCAACAAAAGGATTCATAGCTGGAGACAGAGGGAGTTGGAAGAGTTGGAAACTCTGTCACGTAGTCATATGTCTATTCTAACTTCATGGGTCCTGTCTGTGAGCCATTTAGCTATCCATCTGGTGACATAAGGGTTTGTAGATAACCTGTTGACTTTAACAATGTCCAAGTGGGGTATTGGGTCAAATGCCTAGAGATAAGGGCTTGTGTGGCAAGAAGTGCAATCAGGGGATCTTGTAAGCTTTTGTTAGTATCCTCTTGCAAATTAACAAAGGCAGGTATACTTCAGCTACACCGGTAAAGGTATGTCTGCTGGGGCATGTCTCATGGTTGTAAATGGGAATTTACAAATTGGTCTAATTTTGGGGCATGTCGCATGGTTGTAAATGGGAATTTACAAATTCGTCTAATTTTTTGAGCATGTCCTAAAATCTGAATGATATACAGGGCCACAAGAAGAGATAGATCTTTTGGCTTTCACTCTGCACTTTCCCATCCAAGACAGAATTCTTGCAAAAAACTCACTTGACTCAGACCATCTTAAAAGTTGGGATCACTTGTTACCTGCCTTAAGAGACTAGTACTTCTGTGAAAATTTCACACAGAGTGCTGCTTTTTAAGCCTCCAAGTTCAAATCCAAGGGCAGTATCTACATTTTGGAGCTGTATATTCCAGAGATATCAAAATGCATTACTATAGAATTTGCCTATGCATGATATGGAAATAAACTAAACTATTTTCTTATCACATCTAGTCAAAACTCAAGCTCTTCCTTGTTTCAGTTCTCCTATCAGGTCTTGGCAAAGGACAAGGAAAGGTTATTAATTACAGTTTATATAGAAACAAAGCTTTTTCAGGTCTATATTATCTTGCCAAAAGCTGTTTACAGCGGATACGGCAATGAACAATAGACTGTGAAATCCCACTAACGGGAATGTGCAGGTCACCGATTTTTTTTCCTAGGGCAAAAAAAAAAATCGGTTTACCAACCTAACACAACAGACCACCTAAACCATTACAAAGTGGGGGGCTTCGCCCCCACCATCCCTTAACTAAATATACCAACTCCAAGATCACACTACAGTGGGGTAAAGGTCAATTTAATGGCAACAGCCAAGCGAGAGAAAAAATCAGTGACCTGGCTGGTCGCGTTAGTGGGATTTCGCGGCTTACTGTTTGATGCTGCTGTATTCGCTGGAAACCACTTTTGTTAGGATAATATAGACCCAGCTTTTTCATCCAACC
Source organism: Protopterus annectens (assembly GCF_019279795.1). NCBI lineage: Eukaryota > Metazoa > Chordata > Ceratodontiformes > Protopteridae > Protopterus > Protopterus annectens. The sequence goes on along the minus strand of NC_056736.1, from coordinate 315,015,720 downwards.
CTTGGCACTCATTCCTGGTCTCCAGGAACTAGCACCCTCAATGAATGATTTTTTTTTTTAATTTTGCAGCAAGCAAAACTTGGTCCCATACTGATTTATGACTTCAAAAATCCCATTTACCTTACTGAAGAGAGACCAGAGATCAACTCAGATACTTTCCTGATCATTCTAAATTGGTAATTCTTATTTTCAAAGATAGTAGAAATAGCAATGGAAGTACTTTTGAAAGCCATTAATTATATAAAACTATATTATATCAACCTTTCATTGCATATGATTCTATTACTATTAATTCAGCTTTGACTAAGCTACAGGTGGAGGACCTAGATATTAACAATGTTTTAACCATTATTTAAATGATGCTAAAAGCTGAAGTAAAACAATTTTATAATTAGCAGAGCAGTAGCTTTTCACAAGAAAGTTATTCATAAAATAAAGTTAACTGAATTCAATATTAAGTGTTTGCCACTGTGTGCACAAGTTGCAACTCTGATCTTGTAAAACATTATAAGAAGCCTAAGCCAGCCTTCTGTACATCAGTGCTAATAAAATAAATACACATGAAACCAAACCATTATAAGAAGCCTAAGCCAACCCTCTGTACATCAGTGCTAATAAAATAAATACACATGAAACCAAAGTAATTGCTTATTCTTTCATGAAATACAGCTGGCCTCCACAACCCAAGACTGGACCTCTTCCATCTTGTCAGCAAAACAGTGACACAGACAGCAATGGAAATACTCACACATCTGATAATACATATTGAATTCAATATAATAACTTGGAGGTTCATAGAAATACATCTTACATCAGAAATTATCTTATGGGTATCTCAATCCCTTCACTTAGAGGAACACAGTGTTTTAACTACTGGCAAAATATACAAAAAGCTTGGTGTTTACTATTCAGAGATAAAAATCCTTAATGAATTGGAACTTTAAAAGACTTTTTGCCATTTTTAGTAATTATTTTTAGGAAACCTATATATTTTACAAATTTGTTGATTACTTATCTGCTCATGGCTTAAAGACTTGCAGTGAAATCAAACAAAGAAAGCATTTAATCAGAAACTTGACTCTGGTCTTTATCTTGTCAAATGTTGCCACCCCATCTTACTAAACAATTTTGACACCAGTGTTCTGGACAGTCTTAATGGAAATATTTTTAAAAATTCTCATTTTAGATCTCACTAAATCAGTCTTGATCTACACTCACCTGACAAGCCCAAGATAATACTTTAATCATTGAGATGAGGCTCATCATCTCCAAACACCTTAACAGTGACAATATGCATACAGCAGTAGATACATACAGGAGACAGAGTTGGGTAGAAATCTAGTTTCTCTCTTGAATTCTATAGAAAATAAACTTCCCTGCACCTTTAGGTAAGATATTAGTGGTATCCATGCTAACCCTTCGTTTTGATATCGGTCCACCTATTCCTTCAATCCTCATTTCTATTAAAGTTGGAAAACACAAGTGCTGCCCTTGCCTTCTTGATGATATAATGTTTGTTTAGAATCTTAATAAAAAAGGACACTTAAGGCTTATGGTTAAGAATCTGAACTTATTTTATACTGTGTTTGCCAGTTTTATCCTCATCTTAACGTTTCATCCCTTACACATCAGCTCATCCTCCAAGAAATTAAACATTTCATTCAATTCTCAATTACAAGTTAAATTTGAATAAATGCACCATATCACCTCTTCCTCTAGTAACTTTAATCAGCTTGAATTTGTAGAGTATGAAGATCTGTCCTAGTTCAATCAAGAATATGCTGACCAGCTACTTCACTGGCTTCAAACATTTGTGAACTTTATTAGGCTTGAAACAGAATAATTTGTGAAGTGGTGAATTATTTTTTCATCACCATGAAACACTTACTACTGTGCATTTTCTATCTTCACAATAATAGAATCTTAGGGACCTCAATGCTAGAGACGAGACTCTTAAATCAGTATTTTTATTTGAAAGCAAACAGAATCTTAAGTCTTAAATAAAATTTTTAAATACATGCAATTATTAGGCTTCATCTAATTTATTTTTAAGGCATTTTTGATCTACAGCTTTGTCACATACAGAGTAGTCTGTTACTCAATGGCTGATGAGCAAGGAGTTCCACTGAAGGCTAAAATGCTTTCCCTACTACATCCCCTAGCATACCCCTACCTACATCTTGCAAATACTAAGTCATGACTGGGGAAACATTTCTTTCTTCATCCCTTTTGCTGGTTTACTTTACACCCAATTAATGGACAGCCACAACACCCACACAATATCAACAAAACTAGTAGCATTAGGCATCCACATTTCCTTGTTCTATCATCTCCACAAAGTTGTTTACTCATTATATGGAATTGTTTATTTACTTGTTTGAAAGCTGTGTGACAAACTAATCTCACAGTAAAATAACAAAAAATGAAGCTAGTTAACCAACACCTATCAGTGCTCTTTTTATATTAACGCATTCCCTCCAGTATTAATTCCCAGTGGGTGTGGCTTGAGCCTTTAAAAAAAATGAAGTTATCACCTTACAGTTCTAAAAATAGTCATTGACAGAGTTCAAATATCAATACAGTTGTGCTTGTCATCATGTATACTTCAAAATGAAATATTATAGCAATAACCCACACCTGGGTGTGGGTAAATCCAGCATTACCAACACCCAGGTGTGGGTTATTGCTATTATACAATGACATTATTTAAGAAAAAAAATAATTACTTTTCTTAAATAATGGCATTGTATAATGCCTCCTTGCTGCCCTTCCGGGCTGTCTTGTATTCTGGCAGTTCTGATGTACTGCGCATGCGTATGCCTACGCAGTACATCAGAGCTGTGGGCAAAAGCAACGGAGAAAGGAATATCTCCATTGCTTTTTACTGTTTCGCTATGTTAAATGGGTTTAACATAGCGAGGCAGCTTTAAAATAAGCAACGGAGATTTCCATTGCTTATTTTAAAGCTGTCTCGCTATGTTAAACCCATTTAACATAGCGAGACAGGTTTAAAAAAAAGCAACGGAGAAAGCAAGATCTCCATTGCTTTTACACACTGTGTCGCTATGTTAAAGGAGTTTAACATAGCGAGACAGCTTTAAAGAAAGCAACGGAGATCTCCGTTGCTTTTTTTTTAAACCTGTGTCGCTATGTTAAACTCCTTTAACATAGCGACACAGTGTTTTAAAAAAGACTTATACTAATGGAAAAAGTCCGGGCGACCGGACCTTTTTCCATTAGTATAAGTCGATTTACAACGTGCATGCTGGCCAATCAGCGTGCACGTTTTGGAATATTAATAGGGGGGGTCATGGTATAATACATATTATATTACTAGTAATTAGTTACCCTGTAGAAATTACTTCTTCCAAATACTGGAAATACAGTGCCAGGGTTATATACAGACCACACAAAATAATCCCAGAATTCAAGAAACTTTTCCAAGATTAGGATCCAGGGAGAAACTTTATCTGGTCTGTGCAGAGGGGATTCCATCACCTTATTCTGGTTAATTATGATGTATTCTGTGTTAGGCAAGAATATACAAATTTCTTCTTACATTTTCACCTAGGATTAGCTTTACACACAATATATACTTACCCCAGTCTTTCACAAGCAGTTTAATACAGGCTTTATTATTTCCTTCCTAAGGTAGATACTTATTTCATTCTGGCTTGGGGCCATTACATTTAGCAAAAACAACATATGGAGCCGAATCTGGCACAGACCATCAGCCTTGTATTACAAAGTTTAGAATTAAACAAAACATGAAAATGTGACCAGGCCAATTTGAACTGAATTCAACAATATTCCAAATGAATACATATCGGAGACAAAGAATCAATTTAAGGGATTAGATCTGGTGACCAGAGTACTTTGGAATATTGTCCAGAAGATGGTAACAGAAATATTACAATAGAAAAAAAAGGGGGGGAGCTGTCTGTGGAGGTTTTAGGAAAGGAAAGAAAAAAGGAAATGGTGATAGGAAAATATGTCAAACTGAAAACAGTTTCAAAAAGAGACAGCATATTTATGAGTGATGCAAAGAAATGAAGACAACAGAATAGAAAACACAAGGGATCTGTTCAGGAAGACTGGTGATGTTACAGGAAACATCCAGATAAAAATGGAGATGATAAAAGACAAAGATGGGAAACCGTAATGAATCGGAAGACAAAAAAATGAGGCAGGAATATTCAGAGCTATACAACAAGCACCCCAACATCACTAACATATACAATGGTGTGTTCTCTAATGTAGGGCCCTAGAAATCCACGCTAATAACAAGACTACAGGAAGTGATCGAATTCCATCTGAATTACTTAAAATCCTGCAGAATTATGATGGTACAGTGCTGCATGGAATTTGCCAGCAAATTTGGAAAACAAGACAGTGGATATTGGATTGCAATAGGTCAGCTGATATCCCAATCCCAAAATAATGCAATGTTAAAGAATGCCCAAAAAGTAACAATAAGGCAAGCAGCTAGTATGTCAGTCAATTCAGCTCCTCAAGGACATAGGCTCAACACCTTTCCAGCACAGGAGAATCTCAGTCTCATTGGTCAGAAAGCTGATTAAGGATTTATCATCACAAAGCAACCTAGCAGCAGTCAAAGACGGATGGAATTACTGATCCTAGTTCTAGGACAGATTCACATCATCATTTTCTTTTATATTCACCCCTAAATGATAAGTAGGTACAATAATTCAGTTCATACCACTGCCAATCTCTCAGATGTTAACTACTATAGGTAAGTTTCCATGATGCCCACTTTATTCATATTATTGGAAATGATCACCCATTCAGACATTTAAGCATAAGCCCATTTAATGACTGTTTTCTGAACACGAGCACAGTTTACACTAGGATACCGTGCAACCACTGCCAGAATGCGACTCACTGGCATAGACAATGGAATGGTTACTGGTATAGTATTTGTAGACTAGGTCAATTGTATGACTCAGTCATTCAATGCATCATGATTAACTACTTTGATGAATATGAGAAGATCTGTACTGAGGTTCTAATCTACCTTGACTGAAAATACATAGAGGTAAACATCTGTCATAGGTTCACACGGCAACAATAGGCTATTGGCCCAGACGCCCATATAAGCCTAGCCAAGAATTTCACTCATGTTCCCACAAAGTCAGAACCTGTTTTCCCCTGTCCAGCAGGGACACAGGTGGGATATCAGAGGTATATTTTCCGTTTCCCATCCAGTCATCCAGGTTCCTATTAAAGAGGGCTAGTGTGGTACTTTGCTTGACAAGGAGAAGAAGTCTATTCCACAGACGGGGGAGTCAGTGGGCCACAAATCTATCCCACCAACAAGTTCTATTAACGTCACAGGCCAGGTTAAGACCTTATGTGCGGGTTGCGCGAGTGGGAGTTTGACTTACAGATATGCAGCAACTCCATCAAGGCCGAGTCTGAGACAGCCCTGCATGCCAGACACAGGTCACCTTCAAGCAGCCTGTACAAGACTGAGAAGAAGGACAGGGCTTTTATCCTATCCATATAGGATAGGTGTTTGAGACCCTGAATTTTCCTGGTCAGGAACCTCTGTGGTCTCTCAAACTGCTGTATGTGGTTGGCAAGGTACATGCTGAAGGAGGCATTGTACTCGATAATAGCTCTGATAAGGGAGGAGTACAGGGATGTTATGACCTTCTTGTTCTGGATTGAAATGTCCTCACTTATGAGGCTGGCCATGTAGAAAGCCTTCCATACAACAGAGGCAACATGGTGGTCAAAAGTCAGGTTGCTATCAACCTGGGTGCCCATGTCCCTCACGACTGATTGCGTGCTTAGTACATTGTTATTAATGTGATAATTAGTGGGGACACCATTTTTCCCCAAAGGGGATAATGATGCATTTCTTGTCCGAGGCCATGCTTCTGACACCAGTCATTAGTTAGGTTAAGGCCCTCTTGGAGGATGTTCACATCACCAGGGGAATTTATGACAGTGCCCAGCTTGCAGTCATCTGCAAACCTGGTCAGCCACAGACCACTGGTTTTGGCTTGCACCTCAGAAAAGTATTTGCCAACAGTAGAGGTCCCAAGATCGATCCTTGGGGTACACCACTTGTTACGAGTCTACTACTAGAGGTAGCTTCCCCTATTTTGACTGAGTGGGTTCTGTCAGCCAGCCAGTTAGCTACCCATCTGGTAACATATGGGTTGATGCCTACCTGGGAGAGTTTACCTATTATGCTTGAGTGGGGAATAGTGTCGAAGGCTTTGGCTAGGTCAAGGTAGGTGGTGTACACTGCTTGTCCTCATCCATGGCTTTGGTGACTGTTTCAAAGAAGGCGACCAAGTTCAACAGGCATGATTTCTCTTTGACAAAACCAAACTGTTTGGGATCAAGCATTTGGAGGTTGCCAATGTCCTTGTTTATAAAGTCCATGATAATGCATTCCATGGCCCAGCAGATCAGGCTAGTTAGGCTGATGGGCCTAGAATTGCCTGGGTCGGTGGATGCTCCACCTTTGTGCAGAGGGATGACAGTGGGCTGTCCTCCATTCTGCTGGGATATAGCCAGTGCACAGGCTTTGGTTGAATAGGGTGCCGAGAGCTCTTGCCAGAGTTCATGTAGGACACAGCCAGGGATGTTGTCGGGTCCCATGCAGGCTGCATTTTTTGCCTTTGAGAGGGCATTAATAACCTGCTCCCTGGAGATGAGGAGAGGTGAGAAGGTGCTGGGAATGTCCTGGTTTACTGATGGGGTTGGACAGGGGGGTGAAGTTTTCACTGAACTTGTCAGCCAGCAGTTTGGCTACATCTATGGCCTTTGTGTATGTGGTATTCTTGACCACCAATTCAGAGCAGATTTTGGAGTTACATTTGAGACTGCGGATGTATGCGAAGAAGGCCTTGTGATTGTCCTTAGTGGATGTGGCCAATTTGGACTCGGAAGTTAGTCTTAGAAGATTTCATAAGTGACCTTATTTGCCTGTTCAGACAAAAGGAGAGAATGCTGCCAACTTGGCACCTGCTCCTTCTTGGTCCTGGACAGCAAGTTTTTCCTTTTATTATAGAGCCTGTTTATTGCTGCTGTCCATCAGACAGGTTTACTCTTCCTTGAGGAAGATGATTTGGTCCTGTCAGGTATTGCTGAGTCCATGCAGCTACAGAAGTGCTCATATAGTTTTTTGGTGTAGGCTTGCACATTAGTGCTTGATTCAACTGAAGGGATGGTGGCTGTGAAGCTGCTTATACCTGCTCTCAGGAGGTTGTAGTCAGCTTTGGAAAATCTTTTTTGTTCAACCCTGGCAAGGGGGGGGGGGTCAGGGGAGATGGTGACTTCAAAGTGACTGCTTTATGGTCAGATCTTACCAAGTAGCATGACACCATAGGGGTGCTACAGTGGCTACTCATATTGGTTAGCACCAGGTCCAAGATATTTTCACCTCTTGTGGGTGTCAACCAGAAGATCCAATGCATTGGCACTGACGAAGTCGAGGAATCTCTGGGCATTCATGTTTGACCTAAAATAGGTCTTCCACTCTGTGGTTGTGTAGTTAAAGTCACCCAGGATCAGGGTAGAGGGCTGAATCATGACGGATTCAAGTAAGTCCAGATAGTGGAGTGGGCCTCCTGAGTCATGGCTGGATGTCTGTAGCTATCCTAGGATTTGAATAGATGTTTTGTCAATAGTTAACTGCACCTGGAGTGTTTCCTGTGCGTTATACAGTTTGACAAGTCTGGAGGTGTGTATGTCTTTGACAAATATTGAAACTCCACCGCCTTTGGCTTTGTAGCCCTCTGTTTGAGGTCTGAAAGTATGGTAGGACAAGTAACCTAGTAAGGCTGGGGTGCTCCCTGCAGCTTTGAACCAGGTTTAAGTAACTGCACAAATGTCAGCCTCTTCCAGGGCGAGGAATGCTTGCAATGAGTGCAGTTTCATGTTAAGACTCCCAGCGTTTAGCAGTTTGACCTTTAAATTTCGTTTAGAAGAATTTTTCACGTTGGTAATTTTGTCCTCATGACTTTGCCTAAAATAGGCACTATGGGGAGGCAAGAACCTTTGCCAGATGCCTGAAGCCTAGGGGAGACAGAAGGCGGCCATGTCTGGCAAAGCATCGTGGTCTGTCAATCATGTCATCCCAGGTAGTCAGGTACTGGATCCCCTTGTCAGGGTGTGATCATGCATATCAGTTTAGTATTTCATCTCCTCTTATTGTTCACAGTTCACAGTTCATAAAGCACCTCAACTAGGATATGCTTAGGCTAAATGGTACCTCTCGGTTATGTCCCAGATCCTGAGGCTACTGACTAGATGCGCATTGAGGATTTCGGTAAATCTTGAGAATGGATATCGATGTACACGCTACATGTAAACAACTCCAGAACCAAGGTAATTACTTCTGGCAGCCTGCTCACTTAGCATCCCAGACGGCAGTTAATTTGGCAACGTGTATCACCAGTGATAAAAATCTTGAAACTACACACATTTTCAAGCTTTTCTGTATATAGCTAAGACCCACAGTAAATTCAAGTATAAGCTTGAATATTATACTTTAAGACTGTCACAGTAATTGGGAACTTGCATAACTTAGCAGATTTCGATTCTGTGATCATCTCTATACCATTGGGCTGGGAGTTTTTACCATCAATTTGGTTACAGCATGGCACAAACAGATAATATCTCTGTACCCCTGAGACAATCTGCAAGAGACTAAAATCTTTGCAGGTAAATGTTAAGATGTGTTCAACTTGTTCATCAGACAGCATTACTAATATCTATATTTAACAGACTGCACCTGCTTTTTGTCATATAAGATCTGACTTAAGGCTGTGCAGTTTAATGCATGAACTAAATCTGTCACCTTCTGAGTGAGTGTTTACAAGGGTGTGAAGCTTCCAGATTCACACATTCATTCTCCTTGGTACTTGCTCATTTTTTGCTTCAGGTAACATTAACTCATAGTTCTTTAGCAGTATGTGTATGAAACCGTGTCTGGTGGAATAAAGGCTCTAACTAATCCTATGGCTTTTATGACTAGCTTAACAGACTAAGGCTGTAAAGGCTAGAAATCTCTGCAGTGTATGACCCCCACTAGCGCCCCCTTGCATCCCATGCCAACCATTTATCATTAACAGGTAGCCTAACACCAAATTACATTCTCTGATGCAAGACATCTAAGCACTGCACTCATTTCTACAATTGCATTTTTTTTTTTTTAATATATTTTGCGGAGATATGTGGATTAGGCCACAAGGGTCCATTTCAGCTACAATCTTGTTATGGTAATCAAAATCATAACCATAACAATAAATGGTGTATCTAAATACAAAATCAACATATACTACAATGATACAAAGGAAACATATTACTTGATTAAACACAGCCAAAACAATCAAGTTACCTGCACTGCTCAGAGGAGGACGAGTATTAAAGAATGGCATAGGAAATTGGTTCTTTAGACAGTACACAACCTTTGTGAAACTGAATTATTAGGGGAAAGGCTGTTTGTTTAATGGCAACACATTTATCTTTTATGTGAGGGCAGGGAGGTAAAGCATTTACACAAAGCCTAGCTAAAATTATGGGTTTATTTACAATTACTTTAAAAGAAGATAACATCATGAGGTTAGAGACATGAAGGGGAAGGGAGTAGTAAGTTTCACAGTTGGTGTGCAGTAATACAAAACAGTCTGTACAAGAAGGATGACTATAAGGGGTGTGTAGAATGCATTTATATAAGAGTAGTGGTCCCCTGTGGTCTTAAGGATACTTGGGGATTGAGTTTTGTTTGCACTGTTGACAAGAACTGAAAAGGAGGGGTTGCCAAAGCACACTGGAAAGGTTATGACAGAGGTGACAATGGTCACCCTGGTGCTTAAGACAAGTGGAAAAACTGATGAAGCAACATGTTCTGTTTAGATACATTTGGAAAGTGTTAATATTTTGAGAGAGATGTTTGATTACTGGCAGTGTGCAGTGTAGTAAGAGGTCACTGCTAATCTGAACAGGTGTTTGGAATCCCTAGGAATTTGGCCTTACAGGTTATGATGGCCATTCACTTTTAAAATGGAATGAAATATTTTGGTTCGTTTATATGATATTCAAAGATTAGGGAAGGGTCATTCCTAGGTACTTAAAGTAAACTGTTCTCAGTGAATATCACACAGGACAGCATCAGGGATGGACTTTAGAAAAAACAATTGTCTTATGGCTACACGGGAGCAAGAATTAAGTGTTTAGTAATTGAAAGACTGACTAATGAGACAGCTAAAAGGAGAGGTGATTTTATGGGTTAGTTACTTTGAAATGTACAAGAAGCTGAAAAAAAGCAGTATACAAGAGAGAATTTATGAAGTGTAACATAGTAAAAATGTGATCAAGCAACAGCGAGAATGAAAGTGGGCAGAACTGAATGTTATGAGACATCAATAGAAAGAGTGGGTGGATGTAAAGTTAACTGAATGGTATATGTAGTACGTGGATGATTCTGTCATATATGTCTTACATACTCTTTGAAAAACAAACATATGTTTTTTTCTCAATTCTAAATTAAATGAGTATTTGCAAGAGTTTGTCATGAGGCAAGGAGTAGAAGACCTTGGTTAAGTCTGCAAAGATTGTCCTGGCCAGTTTACTTGCATTCAGTTTGCTGCTAATTTCAGAGGTGAAGGCAAAAAGGCAGTTTTAGTACCACGCTGTGTGTGGAAACTGTCGATTTTAGCAGAGCAGGTTTTTACATTCTAAACTTTATAGAAGTTGTAATTAAATTCCTTTTTCTAATAGGTTGGAAAGGGCTAAGAGAATGCAAAGAGGACAGTATCAATCTGGGGCAGTAGGGATGAAGCTTTAGACAATTTTCAGAAATCTGTGAAGATCTCTGGAGACCGTTATATTTACATGTTTTCATGGAACAGAGACGGAGAGAAAGATGAAAATATCACAAGCACCCAAAACTTGAATACAGACTGTCATAGGCTGAAAAAACCTTGATGCTTTAGAGGCTGCAGACACTTGCTACATGGAGACAGAAAATGAGTTAAAGACAGAGATCTGGACTGGTAAGGACATAGCAATGGTTAAACTAATGCCAAGCTACTGTAATGGAACATTTATGACAGGGATTGAAGCAGTTTGGCTGTTGCTTCTGTTGAAGCAAATTAGTAATTTTAAGTTGTTCTGCAACAGTCTGGGTTTATTTTAAAAGGCTGTACGTTTTCTGAAAGCATATTATTTCCTGATTTTCTTGCTATTTGTTTTGCTTGTAAGAGTACCAGATTCTGTGGCTATTCTTTAATGCAGACTTAAGTTCAGGAGTGTACTATGATTGGGATGATTTTTTTTTTCTTTTTAGAGAAGACTTTCAAGAGGAGCAGTATTGCTAGGAAATTCTGATGTGTAATGTTCAGGCCTGATTTAGCCAAGACTTTTTCCAGTTTGTGTGTGCTAGTTCATTCTAAAGAGGAGAAAGATGTTTTATGCTAAAGGTATTTTACTGGGGACCTCAATAATTGAATTAGACATGGTGTAAACTATAGTATTCTGATCACTTATGAAGGGTGCATTTGGATCTGATATAAGACGGAGGGTAGTTATTAATCATCTAATCTACTATTTTATGACATCCAATAAAGTACAATGGCAACACTATAGTCAATGGATGAGAACATGACAGACTAAAGTATCATGAACCGTAAAAGGAAATATTCAGAAATGCCAGTAATACCTTGCATTTTTGATGGAAATGTTGGTGACTGAGGTGAATAACATAGGAAGAATACTAGCAAGCAATCACAGGGACCCTAAGAAGCCTGACTAAATGCATCTTTAAGCAGATGAACTTAAAAGTTCTTATAGCCCTTTCCAGCACTTAATAGTGCCTCCCAAAGTGAGCAAGGCTGTCTATGACCCTGGTATAAACTTCTGTCTCTCCATCCAATCATCAAGACTAGCCTTAAGGGTAGGCAAAACAGTGCTCTGTTTAACCTGTAGTGCTAACTTATTACAAAAGCTAAGAATAAATTAGGAACCTACGCTTCCAGTGAGACTCGTTTAATTTTTTTTTTTTTGGAAGTTTAAATTTAGATTCCTAGGGCAGGTGTTTGCAGTACTACAGGTTATAAATAAAAATATAAGACCAAATAGGACCAGGTCTTTCACTGCTCACATTTAACCATCCAGATTTCTGGGATACTGGCTTGGTTGTCTGCAAAATAAATGCTGAACAGTACAGGGCCCAGAACTGATCCCTGTGGTATCTCCACAAGTTTAAATTTAATGTTCAGAGTGGGTAACAGTATCTTTCACAACTAGTGGTCTGTTGGATAGTCAATATGTAATCCAGTGAGCAATGTAGGAGTATACATTAAAGTACTGGAAATAGTGTCAAAAACCCTGGATAGGTCATGATAAGCAGCATACATGGAGTAACCGTTGCCCACAACCTCTGTAACCTTGTAAAATAAACTTGTTATATTTAGTAGACATGATCTACTCTTCTCAAAACCAAAGTAATTGTGGTCTAGACCAGTTAAGTTGCCTATGTCCACAGGAATGAGCTATGTTCTATGGTTTTGTATATGAGGCTGGTGAGGCTAACGGTTCTATAATTACCTGGGCCTGTACAGGGGTCAAACGTCTGTAGAGAAGACACACAGGCTGCCTTCCATGCATCAGGTATAAAACCTGTGGATATGCTGAGGTTGAACAGTTTAAAGTACAGGCTCAGATAGTATATGCTTGGTAATGATTAATATCCAGCCTGGTATAGCGTTTGGTCCCATGAAAGTATTAGTATAGACAATGACAGGGATTCTAAGACTTGTTCCACTATGATTTCAGTGGAAAAAACATTTTCAGGGATAGAGGGGGAAATAATGTGGGTAGGTATGGCAAAGTTAGCACTAAATTTGTCTGCTCTGATATTATTGCTATCATTGGTATCAGAATGTGTGATATTATTATGGAAAATTTCAGTGCATCATTGCAGCTTATTCCTTAAATATCCTGACATAACTGAAGAAAGATTTACATTTTCCTTTGGTATCTCTAGTGACGCTAATTTCACACTCTGTTCTGCTGTACATTTTCCAAGATTGCTCTTAAGTTCCTTGATGGCATGTTTCAGTGTGGTCTTAGAGGAATAGGGATTTCTTACAACCTTTCATAATTTTCCTTCGTCTTTATACATTTTATCAGTACAGCAATTCCACCAGACAAGACTACTCCTGAATTTACCATTATATTTAGTCTGAAGGGACACCATCTTTTACCAGCACCTAAACAATTGCATAGGAAAGTCAGAGGTTAAATGTTGCAGCTCTCTAAGTCAGCTCCATTTTGAGTGGAATGTTGGGAATTTTGCACTGGTGATCTATAAGTTGAAGTTGGCCTGTCCTGGAGAAGTCCCAAAAGGCATCTCTCAGTTCAGCCTTCTGAAAAATAAAAAAAAAGAAATCTAAATTTGTTTCTAGAGTTTTCCCCTTTTTTCCAAATTTGTGTGACTATGGAGGCAATATATTTAGATATCAGTGATATGGGGATAGAAAACATACAACAGTCTACACAAAAAAATGTTATTTAAATTTTTTTACCATTTCTTGTCACCTTTTGGCATTATGATGGCATCATTTTAGATGTTTAGTTTATAATGTTTTGAGTCCCAGTATTGCAGATCTCTGTATCCTATTATACTTGTACTTGACCTACACATTGAGAATATCTATTAATGTGTTATAATGTATTGAGTGAATAAGAAGAAAGAAAAAGAACTTTGTCTTGATGCTAAAGTCAACAGTAATGCATGTGCTATTGGCTACCAATCAGTAGAAGAAAACTTGAAACAAAAATATTTTAATCACAAACTGTTCAGATGGGTTGTCTATTAAGCTGTGGTTATACCTCAACCCCTAGATGCAAAAAGCCCAAAACAATGGGGGCACAGGCCCAACATCAGTGGCAGATTTTAAATATTGCCCATATAAACTTATAAAGATGCTAGAATAACAGGTTTTGCAATAGTATATGTCATGGAAGGAGATACTGTCAGCCCAGCTACATGGAATTTTGTAAATAATTATATGGCATTTGTAAATATCAACATGATTCATATGCTTGTGTTACAAATGCATTAGAACTGTATGTCATATAAGATGGTTTGTACAAACATGTGTACTGAAAAGGAATTTTACAAAGTGCTGTTTAAAAATGGATCCACAGCATGCCCTGCTGGAAGGGAACAAAAATGTACATGCACATGGAACACAGGAGGTTAACTTCAGCAAAATAGCTGAACTACTTTATGGCAGAAAGGAGACACAGGAAATGTCTGCATTGTCTTGCAAGTGTTTTATAGTTATATGACTTCCATAAAGTACCATGATTTGAGGAAAAGCCCTTGTGTTTGTATTTTTACAAGTAGATGCTAAATGCTACCAGCTGCATCAATAGGTTCATAGGTGTGTACTAGGCTAACGGCCCTGGAGCCCATATAAGCCTATCTCAAGAAGATTCCCTGTCATCATAGGTTGTTTTTCATCTGGGATAAAGTCAGATGACAATAAATGATGTCATTCTGCAAGCTATCCCAGCAGTAATATTTGAGATATTAATTTGGGAAGTCTCTTAGTGAGACACAGTATTCTGTATTTTGTCTTTGACCTGTCAACATCAAGATCCACTCACCACATCTGCCTTGCTTGCTCTGAAGCAAGTTATTAGGGTACAGTATAATTCTTTTAGATATAGTCAGCAATATAGCAAAGCTTAACTTGGATATTTTTCTTTATTTCAGACTGTCCTGCAATGTCATTTTAAATATTTCCCATGATTTTGAACTCTGATATCACTGTACACATATATTGTCTTGTTCTTTTATTATTTATTATTAAATATACTTAAACATTTCAGTGTGACTGATCTTTGTGAAACATATTTAAGTTCTGAGAGTACTTGCATATTTATTTGGCGACACTGTCTAGACCACTCCTAATAGCCTTGCTCTTGGTCAAACTACAATTTGTATTAATAGTAACATTACACAGTAAGACTAGACACCCTTTGTTAAGGGCCTTAAAGTAGCTGATAAAGAAGTGGCTGGTGGCAGTAAAAACTACTTTATAGTCTGGGCAAAGGGAGGCATAGCTAGCAAACCTGTGCCAGCCTTTCCAGGTGTGTGTGTGTGTGTGTGTGTGTGTGTGTGTGTGTGTGTGTGTGTGTGTGTGTGTGTGTGTGTGTAAATCAAACCTCAAAGAGTGTGTGTGTGTCAGCTACTTGGACAGGGACACGAAGCACTGGTTGAACAGCTGGAGGTCTTGGCCACTCAGCTGAGATCTCAACTCTATACCTGTGCCAGTGGGGAGTCTTATTGGGGATCTGGAGAAAGAGGGAGAAACCAGCCCCAGATTGACAGCGGTCTCTGTGTGCTTTTAAGGGAAATTGGACTTGATGCAGAGAGCTGCATCTGGAAATACTGTGTGTGTGTACCTATCATCCTCCCAGTGTACGGCCCCCACTAGTGCTTGTGGTGAGGACTGAGGCTCCTTGATTACTGGGCCTTTGGTGGGGCGTCACAGTATGCACTTTCTGAAGGATATCAACTCTAAAACTCATATTGTCACTATTTAGTGACTTCAAATCATTAACGGTTTGTTTAAATTAATTAATTGCTAGAAAAAACAAAAAAATTATGAGGAAAAATATCTAAAATAAATGGCAAAAATCTGGACATTCTGAAAAATTCTGGACATTTAAGAGATATGTGCGAGATCCAGTTTTAAATGGTTGCCTATATTGCTACAGCTTATGACCCAGGTAATGAGTCTATGTCCTAGAAGACTAAGGGAGGAGACAACAGTGATACAGGAATATGTATTTATTTTTTTTATTATTATTAGAAGCATTACTCTGATTCTGCCTCTTTTACAGACACATACTTTGTATGTTGCCATATCTGGTAGAGATGAATTAAGGAGTTAAGTTAGATGGTTTCACCCATTATCTGTTATTGCAATGACATCTAGTTTGTATTTTTCCTTTTTGATTGAATGTGTTTTTGATCAGGTCTATATTAGTTCATTGAAGGTTCACTTCAGCGAACCTCTGTTCATCGAACAAAAGCATCAAACATTCACTTCAGTAAACATTCACATTAGCAAAGGATTTACAGAGGGAAAGGAACTAGTTGGCCGACATAAGGAAATTTGCCCTTTTCTTCACTGTAATGCGATCTCGGAGTTGGGATATATATATATATATATATATATATATATATATATATATATATATATATATTTATATTAATTAGTTGATATAGTTGGGGGGATAAAAACTCCAGTGTGTGTTATGGGGAAATGTTGTGCAAGTCGTTACTTTCCACATGAACGTTCAAAGTTTTTTGTTCAATGAACTAATATAGCCTGTTTCTGATCAACTAAAAGCACTGAAATAAGGTAGCTTTCAACAACACGGAGGTTGAAAAAGATTAAAGTGGTCTGAATTTATATTGACATCACCTCTTCTAAAGAAACTAAAAAAAAAAAAGTAGTGCTGTATTTATGGGTATTAGTTGCTTGAGGTAAATGGAAAGCAAAATTAGAAAGGATCATTTCAAGCTCTGCAGAAAAGTACAAGTGAAGATGGGTGTTAATCTTTCCTGGATGTACTTTAATTCTATTAGTGGTTAGTTTGGTAGGCGGAATAGTAAAGGTTTTCATATAATTTGCTTTACTGAATGGGCAGATGTGAAACTTACATTGCACGTGGGTGTTAGCATTTTTATTAACAGAAGACGGTATGCTTCCAATGTATGCCTGTAACCCTATAGTTTTAAGTTGTTTGTACATTTAAATGAACTACAGTGTTCATTCAAAGACCAACTATAAATAGCTCATCCATCCATTTTTCAAATCACTTGGCCTGGGAACAGTCATATGCATAGCAGGCAAATGAGAATAAACCAGACTTTTCTATTTTTAGGTCTTCCTGAGAGATAACAGGTGATTCTATCCAACATGCCCTGGGTCTCCCCTGAGCCTCATGGCCAGTTGTCCATGCCTAGAACACTTCCCAAAAAAAGGTGGCAAAGGGCATTCTCACAAGGAACCAAGGATTACTCAAGCTCACCTCTCAACTCAGATAACCAGATATTGCGCTCAGAGACATTCTCAGATTGTAAAACTAATTACCCTATGACATACAGTGATCTCAACTATCTTATGATGAATATTGTGACACCAGGGATACTGCCAGCCCAGCTATCTGGAATTTTGTAAATAATTATATGTCACTGGAAAATATTAATATGATTTATATAGAAATAGGACACTGCCAGCCCAGCTATCTGGAATTTTGTAAATAATCATATGTCATTTGTGAATAGTAATACGATTCATATGTTTGTCTTACAAATGTAACAGAACTGTATGTTATGTACCGAGCTTCAAGAATGTAACCACAGTGTACCCTACTGGAAAAGAACAGAAATGTATATAAACTATATATCTGTGCAAATGTGCATTTGAATTGTAGAAGCTGGAACATAAAGTTAACTTGCAAAACTTCAAGAAAATAAGTGGAAATTGTTTTATGATTGTGTTATCTCTCAGTTTCAGTTAAACAATGTCTAGAGCTAGAGGTTTTTCTACAGTCTTGAAATGGAAATAATTACTAGGTTTAAAATGCAAAAGTTTTTAATTGCTTTACGACTTCCAGTTCTGGGCAAACATCTGAGAGATATGTACTTCTCACACAGAGATGATAAAATTATGCTGGTGTCTGTTAGCCTGCGAACTGAAGGCTGGTGACAAAGAGTGATGCCAAGCTGACCCAGCAGTAATGTTTGATAGTAATTTAAGAACTCTCTCAGACAAAGACTGGGCATTTTGTATCTTGTTTTGGACCTAGAAACATCTATCATCTACATTTTACCTTGCTGTGTAAATAAGTTATTTTGGGCATAACATCTCAGATATAGATAGGAATATAGTAAAGATTAGTTTAAACATTTTCTGTATTTATTTGAGACTGTCCTGCAATGTTGTTTTAAAATACCTGTGATTTTGAACTCTGTAGTTACTGTGTTGATTGAGTATGGTATTGTTCTTTTATTACTTATTATTAAATATATTTAAACCTAACTTTGTGGCTGATAATTGTGAGACATATTTAAGCTCTTAAGATTACTTGCATATGTATTTGGTGACACTGTACAGGCCACCCCTAAATACCCTTGCTCTTGGTCAGACTACCATTTGGATTAATAGTAACATTACACAGTAAGGTGTGTGTGTGTGTGTGTGTGTGTGTGTGTGTGTGTGTGTGTGTGTGTGTGTGTGTGTTACCTGGCCAGTGACATGAAGCATTGGTTGGACAGAGAGGATGCTGGAGGATTTGGCTTGGCCACTCAGTTGAGATCTCAACCCTATAGCTGTGCCAGTGGGAAGTCTTATTGGGGATCTGGACAAAGAGGAAGAAACCAGCCCCAGACTGACTGAGATCTCTGTGTGCTCTTAAAGGAAATTGTACTTTACTGTGTGCATACCTGTAATCCTCCCAATGTGCATGTCCCTCACTGTTGCCAGTGGTGAGGATTGAGGCTCCTTGATTATTGGGCCAGTGCAGGGGCATCAGAAATATCAGATACAGTGATCCCAACCATCTTACGATGAATATCACATGCAGTGATCCCAACTATCTTACAATGAATATCACATGCAGTGATCCCAACTATCTTACAATGAATATCACATGCAGTGATCCCAGCTATCTTACAATGAATATCACATGCAGTGATCCCAGCTATCTTACAATGAATATCACATGCAGTGATCCCAGCTATCTTACAATGAATATCACATGCAGTGATCCCAACTATCTTACGATGAATATCACATGCAGTGATCCCAACTATCTTATGATGAATATCACATGCAGTGATCCCAACTATCTTACGATGAATATCACATACAGGGATCCC
Organism: Protopterus annectens; assembly: GCF_019279795.1. Lineage (NCBI taxonomy): Eukaryota > Metazoa > Chordata > Ceratodontiformes > Protopteridae > Protopterus > Protopterus annectens. The sequence continues at coordinate 314,996,771 of NC_056736.1, read as the reverse complement.
AACTATTTTATGATAATCTCATGTCTACTGCTTACATCTGTGATCTCATTCTTCTAATCACTATACAAATCTCATGTCTAAAAGGAGGGTGTTTTTTCCTACCCTGTAATCAAAGACTAAACACTTCGCATACAGAAAAAACATAATTTATTAATTATATTTGCCTTTCTTTCCTGCATCTGTCTCATCTGTTACATCACAACAGCTACTAAGAGTGGCACAGTAAGTTAGGTCACTTATCCCAACAACAGAGCCTTTAAGAAAACAAGAACATTGCAATGTGCCTTATCAGTTACAGGTTACCAGTATCACACCTCAGATACATAGTGCAGCCAGGAGTCTGAACAAAGGGAAGACTTTCCAGCAATCACGTACATGAGCTAATAATTCTGGGTTGCCTTTACCACAGGATACGCAGTAGGCGTGCGGCGTAGACGGCAACTATGGTCCCACTCACAAAGGCGGTGCGCTAGTGGACCCTGGTATCACCCAACTATGGTCTAACAAGCAAAGTCTGTGAAAGGCTGATAATGGATAATGTCTGCAAAGGAGGAACAAGATATAGGGACTTGACAGACATTGGACCCGACCCCAGTTCAGGGATTAAGATAGGTTCATTGCCTTTGAAACTTGCTCTATTTCTTTTCGAACAGTCACCAAGGCCATTGATGAGGGAGGCCTTCCATACAGCCCCTTCTTTGACTTGCAGTACAATAGGACACAATACCCCACTGGCTGTAGAAAACCAGCTTAACCATAAAAACAATATATGTCACAAGTACAATGGGTTGCACTGAAAACTAAGGACAGAACCCACAGGGTTAGAGTTGCTGGCGCCCATGCAGTGGCTGCCCCGTCAGAAGTGTGTCCCACAGGGCTCGGGTCCCTGGCTCCCCCTATTGTTTGGCATCTACTTCCTGTAGAAGTACAGGCCAACATGGAGTGGATTCTGAAGGGCAGTTGAGGCGAAAGCGCAAACGACTGCCAAGTGGAAAGTGCAGTGGACACCTGGATAATTCTTCTGGAAGGCATAGCGGAAAACACAGATAGCTGGGTGCCAGAGCCAGCCAAAAGTTACCAAAGCAAAAAATGTGAGAAATACATTCCTTCGGAAAAAACAATACCACCCTAAGCTATAGGTGGCAAAGAAATAACACTCAAACAGAAGAGGGAGGACCTGGGGACTAGACCCAGGTTGACAGGACCTGGGGACACTCACTCATGTAAAGTCCTTCTTTTGACACTCCTTCTACATGAAGGGATCTTGATCATGAAGGATGATCCAGTAGATTCAGTGGGATTCACATCCAGATCTAGTTCTTCACTTATCAGGCCAATGATAGAGTACTTATCATGATTAAGCATGAGCATCACCAGCATCTGCAGCAAAAAGAGATCTCACCAAAGTGATAAGGACTCCAAAATCTGTCATATGCTGCCAGATCATATAAAACTCAGCTCTATTCAGTTGCATACAGCTGCATAGCTGCCTTCAGTTGCATACTGTACACATACAAGGCCATGTCAACCCAACCCGAATTAATGGACATGCAAAACCAAAAATCCAAACCACCTCAAAAACCACAAGAGCAAAAACCTTAAACAGCAGCACAATAAACCTTAGCACGCTGGAGGATAGATTTTATCACCAGAGACCCCCATGTTGTGGAAAGAAATCCCGGTCCATGAGTAGAGCACTCGCGCTGGCTCTGTTCAAGAGAAATCTTGACCTGGATGGGAGATTGTGGTTTTTATCGAGGAATCATCTCTGTGTCACTGCTGGCTGGGGCACAAACCAAGGCACAGTATATTTTTTTTTTTCATTTAAGTGAAAAGGTAAAAAAAAAATAAAATTTGGGCTAATAAATTTAGGATAGTAGCCTAGTGGCTAGTATAAACCTATGAGTACGTCTCCAGGTGCGCAGTAACACGTTCTGCCTAAACACTGAATATTCATGTTGATGTCTTTCCAGTCTATATGAATATTCTTCAGATATTCGGTACTTAGCTTGAGGAAGCACTACAATTACCTACTGTATTTTATTTTTTTACATTTTTGCAGGGAGCTGCACCCAACCCCCCCCCCCCCGCACACACACACACACACACCCTGCAAATTAAATATATCAACTCCGATATCACAGTACATTGAGAAAAGGGTAAATTGTATGCACAATGTCAAGGTCAAATCTGCACAAGCATAATCTGAATAGGACTTCACGGCCATTTGGCATGTCAATCATGCAAATGAAGCTCATGCCATGCCCAAATCTGTGCAAACTGCCCAGGGGAGGAACGCATGTACAGGATCACCGGCTTTCAAAAAAAGGCAAATATCTTTATTTTGTTTATTTTACATTTGTTAACTGGGAAAGTCCGACTGGGTATGAGCCCATCTTCAGCAGAGACCCGAGGGGAAAAGCTGTAGAAACACGTACAGACTAAAGTTTACTTGAGAACATTATTAATCTAACTCTTCTTACTTTGTCAGTATGTGATTTTGCATTTTTATATACTGTAATTTCTGCAAAAGTGCATGTTTCTTCTGGCATTGGGGAAAGAAGATTAACATCAAAGACTTCTATCTACAATATTTAAAACTGTGAATGCAACACAAACCATCTCAGTCCAAGTAACACCTATTAAGCACAGGAGTCAGATTTCTCACACTTGAACATTGAACTACAGTTGTTACTTTGAAAACAATTAACTCAAGCTACATTTTCAAGCCTGTCATTCAAACGTTCCTTAAAATTCTGCAACAGAGATGGCCACTAATGAAAAATCAAAGGAAGCGAAGTAATTAACAATGCAGATTGATGCTGACAGTGAAAAGTAAACCATCACAGCAATGTTGTCAACTAATAAGTGAGAAAAACTACAGTAAATGATCCCCTGATCCTAAGGATTTCTTTCTGTCCCTCTAACATGACATGAGGAAGGCGAAGCCATTGACTATAAAAGAAAATAATGCTATCCATGGTAGCCTCCTTCAGATCATTTTGGGCTATAACAAATTAGAAAATGACAGAAACCATTACTTTGATGCGGAGGCATTAGCAATGCAGAAAAGTTTAAGATTTGCTAAAAAACATATTTTTTTTAGTTTTTGTGTGCGGTTCTCCTTTAAATTTTAAGACTGTTGATCCTGCGTCATAACTGAGAAAGCTACTGAGATCAACTAAGCTATCCAGTCTACAAACAAACAAATAAAACAAACATCGGCTGAATCACTGACTAATTCACCCGAAAATGACCCTGTCTAATATTTCATCTTATTTACCAGCAATGGGAAACACGTTTGGAAAAGTGCCATGAGTAACAAAAAGATCTGCATGTCTGTTCTAAAATGAAACAGACCATTTTTTATAAAGGCTTATGATGCAAATCTCTGCAGTGAAACACTTTTTCAATAAATGTATGCAATCCAAATCAATGAAGGAGGTATAAAAACAGTTTTTAGAATTTTTTTAGATGGTGACTAAGGGTATGCAATTATAAGAAGTTTCAAAGGTCTAGTTTCTTAACATTTTAATCACTGAACATTTAATTCAGAAGTTCAGCTGTTTTATATAATGTGATAAATAACTAACCGCATGAACTGCTCTTGTGTGTCAGTAAGGAAGTTGATTATGGTTTCACAAAACAAGCTAAAGTTGCATCAGGAAATTTATAGCTGATCTTGAAGAATACTATTTTACTGAAAACAATGGGACACCAACATCTAGATATCCTTTTTTTTTCTTTTCTTAATCCAAATGATGTTACCTCTAGCCAAAACAATCTACTCTGAAAGTAGACCCTAACTTTAAAACTGTCCTTGTACTACAAACAACTAAATGAAATATATATTTTTTCTTTTTGGTTCCTCAGATGTGATGCTTCATGACTAACCAGAACATACTTGTGAGGAGTCTCTATGATTTTATGTGAAGCAAATGTTTTAGCGGCACACACATAACCTGCCAGTCAACTATTGTAATTAGGTTATACAGCAAAACCACACACACACAATTAGTGTGCACTTTTCACTGAAAGCTCAATTCACTGAAACACATTTCACTGAAAGTTATACATGGCCTTTTCCCCACTGTAGTGCAACCCTGGATTAAGTATATATAGTAAGGGGGGTGTGGATACTTGCAATTCCAATATATTACTTTTTTCAGAACATAATATATACTTAAAATATGTAGGGGGCTATGCCCCCCCCCTTACTATATATACCAACTCCAGGGCAGGAGCGGCCTTAGGTCAACTGGTGCCCTAGGCAAAAGGGCTCCATGGTGCCCCCACTACATCCATCCTGATCTACCTACACCAAATAAACTGGAAAAAAAAGTTAGTAGAGGTGGGCGCCTAGGGCCGCCTACTTGGCCTATGCCTAAGGCTGGCTATGCTCCAGGGTCACACTGCAGTGGGGAAAGGCCATATATAACTTTCAGTGAACTGTGTTTCAGTGAATTGAGTTTTCAGTAAATTGTGCTTTCAGTGATTTGTGCTCAGTCATTTGAGTTTCAGTGAAATGTGCTTTCAGTGAAATGTCCTAGACCCATAAATATATAATGTGTGTGTATTTTGTGTACCCATTAGAAGTTAGAAATAAATAATACAAGCAACGCTTCTTTTAGTCTTTGGGTGCTGTCGTCAATTTATCAGAATGTCAGCAATGTGTGTTTAGCAGAGATTACCTGAAATCATCTCCATTCATGCAAAAATGTGACTCTGCACACAGTTATTAGCCAGTTTAATTTACACTTATTTATTTTCCTTATTCTATTACCACACACTGAAATCTTGACAACTCAAATAATCTCTCCCCTTCTGTAAGTAGGTATAAAAATCTTAACCCAGGATAACAGGAAAGGAAGGTTTCAGTTTTAGGTCATTTCTAAATCAGAAGGCATGCTTTTAGTTTCATGCTTAAGAGATTTACACATTGCTGTAATGCATTTAATTCAAACTCCTTAGCAGCTACCCTTTATCAGAGATTTCTACACAATATATTAACTTTGTAATTTTCAAATACATGCTTGTGTTACTATTAATGATGGGTTTTCCTAAGTAATTTCTCTGAGCTATTCATTTTTCTGTCACTGCATATAATGCCATTACTTTAACTGTATGCTCTAGTACCCTGGTCATGGTTGACAATGGTCCTAGAATCACGCTATCAACCCAGTCAACAAATAGAATTAAATAAAAAATAAAAATAATTCCCACTGCCTCCAATATTTAGCAACTTACTCATGGTACCGCTATCAATATAAGAGGCCTGTGTGTTGTAATTCACCATCTCACACCCAGAAGCATGCAACTGTCCTCCCATGACTCAGGTAAGTCTTAGGACATTGCTATCTTATTACTCTCATGCCGTTTCAGATGTACCAGTATCAGGCATGTGTTTTCCTCCTTTATATTTTGCATGGTTCCATTCAGGCTCTTTTCACTTTAACTATTTCTATTAGCTTCCTTTTCTAGTCTATGCCAGTCTTTCCTACCCAGTACTATCTGAGCTGCTACATCAATAGTGCTTTCAGTTTCTTTTCCTGATGCCAGAAGACCGTCCCTCAGCAGTGTCTCTCCTGATAACGTCTTTTACATATTGACACCACCACAGAGACCCTCTTCTGCTTCACAAAAAGAATGAAAACTAAGACTATAGTTCAGTGGCATACAGAAAATATTCCAAACACAAAAGTCATGAAACGGTAAGCTAGCATTTGTGAGCTGAGGTGGGATGAATGATCAGGTGGGAATCAGGGTAAGGTACAGACACAGAAGACGAAGGATCCTATCTATGTAACATGAATCTTAAATAAAAAGACATATTACTAATAGTTAAACAAGCGAAATACTAAACAATAGCTAATCCTCTACCACTAAACGCTTAAACAGCATTACTAGAAAGATTCAAAATAACCTCTCTGCATATTTGCTTCCGTCTAGTTATCTCTTGGGTTTCTTCCTATCTCTCTCCTTTCCTCTTCTACAAACTCATACACCAGACAAAAAACGGTTCAGGTAAGTGCAGCTGTTCAGGAACACTTCAGAAACATAGCCTATTAATTTCACATTGTAACAACATGCTATAAAGAACCGCGAGTAGAATTTATTTAAAGCTTAAAGGTTCAGCCTTGTTTGTTCTGAAAACTAGTGCTTCATATCAGTCGTCTAAGTCATCTTGCTGGGTAGCACATGTAAGAAATGGCTACCTACAAATGAATTTTAAACGTTCTGCCTTCCAACTGACAGCACTGATTTACCTGCATGCAATAAGATATTTAAACTGAAATTAAGTTTACAGAAGGTCAACATGTTTCATAACAGGTTTGTCATGGACTTAAATCTACGTGGAAATAATCTTACAAAAATCTAAACTATCAGTTGAACATAGTTAACGCATATTACTCGTTGGGGAGTGTTTCTCGCATAGCTATTTTCTACAAGGAATCAAATTGTACAATGTGCTTGGAAATTAGGTTCTCATTCACTAATGGAGATTCATCTTGGCTTAAGTCATTATTTTAGACTTCCTTACCAGAAAAATATTTTGGAAAGGAGACAAGCCTTTTCAGACGGATTTGGCTTCTCTTCCTTGTGTACAGCTTCCATCCTGACTGCCCCAGATGGACGAAATAGGCAGTTAAGTGATTATAAGTAAATCCTGTTGTGACAAGTGCCTTTAGCTGCGGTCTTTTGCGCCGACTCACTCTACTCAGTTGCGAACTGACAGCACATTATTTTTCCACTTCGTTTGTAGAACAATGCTTATCACCACCTGGAAGCTGAACAGTTGCCACAGTAACAAGATCCTGGTTTCTCATCAGAGCTAAAACATATATACAAAAAAAGCTAGGTAAACAGTAATATTAAAATCAGAAGGAAATAACAGTGAACTGCTCTCAGGAAAAATGAAAGTATGCAGTCATTATATAAGCATAACTATTTTACAACACTTTCAGGACTGTTGTTTCAAAATCCTAGTGTGGTAAACTGAAACATGCTTAACATTATATATGGATATGCACCACATACCATGCTGTCTCATAAGCGGGAATGGCAAGTTAAAGGAAACTGCAATGGGAAGGCTTAGCCGGCAAAAACACAAAAGACAAACATCAAGGCATCTTTGAAACGCGTGTTGCAGCCAATTCACGTTACTTCCTGGAGATCGTACTTCAGCAGCTCACAAACTGCGGACTGGATTTCTTGCAATCGGCTTCTAAACTTGATGTCATCACAATTCATCTCTACAATGTGAGTTAAACTGGAGACACTTTATTTTCGCCTAAATTTAAAGGCTTAAAATGTAGAGTTAAACAGACGCTGTATGAAAAACAGAAAATGCAACTTATATGTACATAGTTGGTTCTCAACCTTCCATCTCCAAAACGAGGAACACTCGCCTTCATAATGTGGAACAAATGGGCAAAATGTGGAACACATACTAATGGCTTACTAACAACTTCAACTAGGAAGGTGAAAGGATGGTTAAAATATGCTGGTTTTACTTATAAAGAAGATACTTTAATGAATTAATATGATTAATTTCTATTTACCATGGATTTCACTTAAAAAAATTTCTAACACGGAATGTGTGACAGACTCTTTCCATGTAGGGTTACCACCTGTCCCATTTTGCGAGGGACAGTCCCTCTTTGGGCAGTTGTGTCCTGCAAAAAAATTGAAAAAATGGCAAATGTCCTGAGATTTTAGGACAAAATTACTTCCTATATTTTATGTAATAGTTGCATAAAACAGTTATTCTGTATCTGAAACACCTACAAGTTATAAGAAACAGAATAAGGAACTAAAATGCTACACGAATAAGCTTTTATTTAGGCAAAATATGAAGTTCTATCCTTTTTACTGGCCATGGGTATGTTTTGCCCTGCAAAATCTGACGTTTGTACCAAAAATGTCCCACTTTGGGCATTTGAAAAGGTGGCAACCCTATTTCAATGTGGAACTTCGAGGAACATGAACTTTTTAAGACCCCAAATGAGGAACGTTCCTCGTTATGAGGTACACTTGAGAGGTATGTATATGTACACTTACTTAACAAGAAAAACGTCTCAAAAATAATAGTGAACAAAACCCAGAAACGGGGACAGATATTAAATATTGCGATTACAAACTTAGGAATTTGCTAGAATAACAAGTTTTGCATCGGCATGCATTTTGTTAAGGATAGGAAGTGTGAAATTAAAATGTCTGTCATTATTTAGTGACTTCAGTCCTCAAAGATTTGTTAGAAAGCCATATATTTTATGAGGAAGAGATCAATATCCTCTTCTTCCGGCTTTTCCCGGTTAGGGGTCGCCACAGCAGATCACTTTGTCCGCTTATGATTGGCAATGGAGTTTTACGGTGTCATTTTATGGAGTCGAGTTCCCAGCCCGGCGCCCAACCTTCCACAGAAGGCACACGTGCAAAAATCTGGACGTTCTGTGAAAATCTGTAAAGTTAGAAATGAGCAAGATCTGTCATTCTTTTTTCCTATTTACTGGTTAATGTTATTACTCCAGTCTGTATCTTGTGTCTTTGTGTTTTTTTTCAATAACCAAATAAGCCATTTCATTTTAACAGCCAGGAGCCGGGTAGCCGCAGTGGTGGAGCGGTTAGTGTTGTCGCCTAACAGCAAGAGGTTCTCTGGTTCGATCCTCGGCTGGGGTGCCTTCTGTGCGGAGTCTGCATGTCCTCCCTGTGGTCATGTGGGTTTCCTCCGGGTGCTCCAGTTTCCTCCCACATCTCAGACATACTGTAGGTGGACTGCACACTCTAAATTGGCCCTAGGTGTGAGTGTGTGTGCCTTCTGTGGAAGGTTGGGTGCCGAGCTGGAAACTCGACACCATAAAACTCCACTGCCAATCATGAGCGGATAGGTGATCTGCTGTGGCAACCCCTAACTGGGAAAAGCCGAAAGAGGAAAAAAAGATTTTAACAGCCAGGAGCCCTATTGTGTGTAGGAAGAATACGTCTGGTCTCATGTGGGACATGCAAAATGAGATAAAAATGCATGTGCGTGTGTGGTACTTCTAAACTTCTTGGCACACAAATTCAGGAAAAAGCAAAAATAAAATGTATTCTACACACACACACACACACACACATGTCTAGTATGTCTTCTCACCCCACCATGAAAAGACAGCGACCCCTGTGATCAGAGTGAGTGGAACTGAAAATACAGGTATAGCATTACATGTTTCAACCTATTGCTTTTAGACACACACACACACACACACACACACACACATATGTATGTATATATATATATATATATATATATATATATATATATATATATATATATAAATAACAACATGCTTTTAGTCTCCTTTCCTCAAAAAAAACAGCCACTTATATATGCATCTTATGTTTGATTGTGAGGAAAGTGAGATAAAATAAAGATCAGAGAAATGTTTCCAACTTTTTACTCCTAGACAGCACACTGCACCTATACAAGCTATAGCTTGTACACTGCTCCTAGTGACGCCCTCTGCTCTGTGAGGAAAGGGAAAGAAATAATGGCCACACAGTCCTCAGCCTAACATAAGATATAGTGACTAATGCACACCTCTGAAGCTTGGAAGGAAAATTAAAGAAATTAATTAGAATTAAAGAAATGGAAAGAAAGCTTAGTCTGAGCATTTATAAAACTAAAATAATGCTGCTTAGTACCGCTCCTAAATGGCAAAATAATTCTAAATCGCTTCTTATCCATGACCATCTTGACAACCCCATTGATTAAGTCATCTCTTTTGAATCTCCTTTAAATCCTTGGTATGTGGCTTGATCCTGCACTGATTCACTGAACATTCATCTTCACCTAGAACAAATATGGATTAAAATAAATTCCCTCCTAATTTGGTCCTATAAAATTTCACCCTTTCTCTCCATACGAACTATGAATGCCATAGGCAAAGGCATTATACTAGCATAGTCTGAATATAAAACAACAAGTAACAAGGTCACACAGAAAAAAACAATCAGTAAAAACTAAAAGAAAATCTCAGCCAAGCTAGATTTTCCACTGTGTGATTCCTTAAAACCTCTTGTATAAGAGGTAGCATGGGATATATGGAAATGACGCCTTAAGGACATCAGATATTTTGGCTATATGGCAGTTTTGAATGCCCACAGCTTTTTTCTATTTTTAAGTCTGCTATGGACAAATGCAGGCCAATAAAGCCAAACCTCACTAGCTGTGGATATGCATGTTTCAACCTTCTTCTGGTCTCATCAGCACAGCATAAGTGGACTATTTGGCTAACATTTGGAAACACAGGGTTATCATACCCAGGTAATGCTGAAACACCTGATGTCCTTATAGGTTCATAGGTTGGTACTAGGCTATTGGCCCTAAGGCCTATACAAGCCTAGCCATAACAATTCCCTGGCTATTTCTTCCCATAGTATTTACTTCTCTGGAACCCTGTCTAGCAGGGTGACTGATGTGATCCCCGAGGTGAATTTCCTATCTCCCATCCAATCATCAAGGTTTCTTTTGAAGAGGGCCAAAGAGGCACTCTGCTTGACATGTATGGGCAGTCTATTCCAGAGTCTGGGGAGTCTCTGGGTCAGGAGCCTATCCCTCCAGCATGTTTTGTTCATTGTGATGACAAAGTTTAGATCACTGAAGCGTGTGTCTCTCAGGGATTGGGATTTCTTTAAATGTAGCATGTCCAACAGCTCTGGGTTTGACATGGCCTTGTATGTTAAGAAGAGATCACCTCTGAGTAGACAATATGTGACAGAGTATAGGTGGAGTTTTTTTAGACGGTCAGCATAGAGCATCTGCTTTAGGCCTGTGATTCTTTTAGTGAGGTATTTCTGTGGCCTTTCCAGTTGTTGCAGACATCTTGAGAGGTACATACCAAATGGGGCATAGTATTCTATAATGGGTCTAATGAGGGATGAGTACAACGGGACAATGACCTCCTTTTTTCTGGATGGAAAGCCTTTAGTGATGAGGTGTGTCACATAGAAAGATTTCCTGACTGTTGTGGCAATGTGGTTATCAAAGGTGAGACCACTGTCTACCTGTGTCCCTAAGTCTGTCATTACACTTTCCGTGTTTAGTGTACTGCCACCTATGTGATAATTCATGGGTACATGTTTTTTTCCCAAAGGGGATAACTATACATTTCTTGGCATTGAGCTTGAGCCCATGGCTTTGGCACCAAGCATCTGTTTCTGTAAGGGGTCATTTGCACATATCTCATGTTACTTCTAACAAGAGGTTTTAAGGAATCACACAGTGGAAAATGTAGATTGGCTGGGTTTTTCTTTTAGTTTTTACTAATTGTTTTTTTTTTGTGACCTTGTTACTCATTTTAATTTGCTATTTGGGATATTTTGCAGATACCTCAATGATTGTGGACATCACCTGGGTACGACAACCCTATGTTTCCAAATGTTAGCCAAGCAGTCCACTTATGCTGTACTGATGAGGCTACAAGAAGGCTGAAACATGCATGCCCACCAGCTAGTAGGGTTTGGCTTTATTGGCCTGAATTTGTCCATAACAGACTTAAAAAGGAAACAAGTTGTTGTATTCAGAACTGCCATATACCTGAAACACCTGATGCCCTTAAGGGGTCATTTGCATATATCCCATGCTACCTCTAATACAAGAGGCTTTAAGAAATCACACAGTGGAAAATCTAGCTTGGCTGGGTTTTTCTTTTAGTTTTTGCCACATAGTTTGAATATGGAATTCCACTGGATGCAGCAGTATCCAAAAAAAAAAATCTTCCAACTCTCTCCTAGAAATGAACATTGTGAAGATATGTGAAGGCTGCCAGCCTAGCTAGATATAATTTTGTAGATAATTCTATGTCATTGTAAATATGAATATAATCCACTGGCTTGTCCTCTTAAATGTAAGAAAACTGTGTTAAATGTTGAACTTCAGAAATGTAACCACAGTGTACTCTGGTGGAAGAAAGCTGATAAGTCAAGCATTGTATGACTGTTTGATGTCAAATCTTGGATGCATAATGTCTGGACTTAGAAATCCCTTCTATTGTTTTGAAACAAGAGTTAATTGCTAGATTTTGCATATATAATGTATTTTATTGCTATAGTTTCCTGGCCAGGTGTAAGATCAAAGAAATGTTAAAACTCTGAGTTTCTGTTAGCCTGGAAACGAGAGAAGTGTCAAGAATGATGTAATCTAAAGTGAGTCAGCAGTGATGTATTATCAATTTAAGGGATCTCAGAGAGAAAGAGAGAGCATTTTGGATTTTGTCTGAAGAACTGACCACTCACCAGTACTCTGCCTTTTCTCTATGTGTAAGTTTATTTAGAACTGTGATTGCTGTTAGAGTTAGATAGGAATTTAGTCAGATTTAGTCTAGCTGTTTTCTATATTTATGTCAGACTATTCTACAGTATAATTTTAAGCATTTTCCTGTGATTTCTGAACTCTTGGCTAACACTGTGTTCAATTGAGAAGATTTGCCTTGTGTTTTTATTATTAAATATTTTTAAACCTTTCAACTGTGGCTGTTTTGTGTAGAGATAAGTTAAGCTCTAGAGTACATTGCATGTGTATATTGATACTGTACAAAGCCACTCCAAATAAGCCTTGCTGCTCATCATACTTACTAATTGGATAATAATATTGCACAGTAATAATTGGACACCCTTTGGTAAGGGCATTTTTAGTAGCTGATAAGAGTAGTTGGTGGCAGCGACTACTACCTTGTAGAGGGTATAGCTGGAAAACCTGTGCCAGCCTTCCCCAGGAGTGTCTGTGTGTTTGTATATAAACCAAATTTCAAAGTGTGTGTGTGTGTGTGTGTGTGTGTGTGTGTGCCAGCTACTTGGGCAGGGACACAAAGCACTAACAGAGAGGGCACTGGAGGTTTGGCTTAACTACTTGGCAGAGATCTGTACCCTATAGCTGTGCCACTGGGGAGTCTTACTGGGGATCTGGAGAGAAAGGGAGAAACCAGCCCCAGACTAACTATGATCTCTGTGTGCTCTTAAGGGAAATTGTTATCCTTCCCAATGTGGATGCCCCTCACTGGTGTTTGTGTTGAGGATTGAGGCTCCTTGATTACTGGGTCATTGCACGGACATCACAAACATCATTGTATCAGTCTTAATAAAGCCAGTTGGCTACCTGTCCATCAACATGCAAAGCTACGTCTTGGATCCCAAATTGAAAAGCTCCTCAAAAAACACTCTTGTCCTTCCCTTGTCTTCAGCTTACTCAGACGATTCCTCAGTTACAGTCTAAGAAATCTTAATTATAATTACTTTGGTCCACCAATTCATTCCTCCAGATCCAGACTTCATTGCACTAACCATGCCTTCTCCATCACAGGTCCCAAACTCTTGGAAACTATCTGGTCTAATCTTAAAGACTTTATCTTGTACTCCTCATTCCATGCTCAGCTTAAAGATTATCTCAACTCCAAGTTAATTTGCATATTCTTTGCCTCTGGACACCTCACTTAATCCCCCACTCCCTCCTTCATCAGTCAGTTATTTTTGTCTTCCTTACATTATTTCCCTACACTGATATTTGACATCTCTTTTACATTTTGTATGTATATATATATATATATATATATATATATGTATGTATATGCATACATACATATATATTGCATATAGTCAATTTCTGTGTGCCTTTACCTTACTTTTAGTATGTTTTACACTTTGTACTCTATCCCTTCACTATTTAATCATGTTTTTGTTCATCTTCTCTCATTACTCTAATCATCCCTTTCCATTGTCCCTTATACTGTGTATTGTGTTATTATTACAGTTATTGAGTCATTGCACAGCATTTTGTTTGTATTCATAATACTTCTTCTGAGCTTGCTTGTCTACTGTTATTTGTATTTGTCTGGGCTGAAACTGGAGTAGGTCCATTTGGATCAGTGCTGTACCCTGGTTAACAAATTGAATTAATAAATAAATTATATTGTTCCCACCCCAGCCTCACACACAAGCTACAGTGTGCCCTTCAGTGCACACCTCTGCGCAAGGCTAGTTTTAGACTCTGTGGTCAGGGCAGAGGCCACTACTAATCCTGTATCACAATCTACTTATACAGCATTAGGTGAGTGCAGGCTACCCGGCCCTCAGATGCTGTAAAGGACTGGATGTTCTGTGATGCATTTTATTCCTTGCTATTTTAGAGAGAAGACTGCTTAAACTGAGCAAATGATAATAAGGTCAGTTACCTTCATCCAGGCAATCCCAACCAGTCTGAGTGGGATAAAAGAGGATGGCTGCATGCATAATACATTTCACCTATGCTACACACAAACAGCTGCTGTACATTAAAGGTATTCCAAGTTGCTTCATATAAATCACATTAGTCCTGAAAATTCAAAACAACAAGCAAACAATACTCCCGTGTGGGTCCTGGGGTGATGGGTGGCCCATGCGTGGGCGGTTGGCGTGATAGGGCCCGTTGGACCAAACACAGCCGGTAAACGTACCAGTATTGTTAGCCATTATTATACAGTTATAATTATTGTATTTAATTATAAATTTATAAAAATAAATAATTAAATATGGCATTTAAATAATCCCTATATCGCCTCCTTCACTTTCCTTTTGTTCGCCTTCACTAGTTCTGATACAATGCGAGTTGATGTTTACATGTACCTCAGGGTGGAGAAAAAAAAGGCGGAGAAGTTCTCGCAAATTATGTTTAATGGCATTAATTAAATTTATTTATTTGAAAGCTTTTAACTTTAAAAGACGGAAATCTAAGCGGTTTTTTTTATTTTGTAGTTTATTACATTACCTTCATTAATGTTAAGTTTATTCTTTAAAACTAAAAAAAGGAGCCGAAGACAGCCAGCCTTATCTGTTAAAGTAGTTTAACATAAGGAGTTAACGTTTTTAAAATAAAAAAGCAACAAAAGGAGAGAGAGCTTGTTTTTAAAGCTGTCTCGCTATGTTAAACTAAACTCATATTAGAAACAAATTTTTACTAAAAGAAAGTCCGATCGGGCCTTTCCTAGTATATTGAGGGATTTACAACGGGCACGCTGGTTGGGCTGGCCAATCAGCGTGCACGTTTTGAGGGTAGGCATTGTATAATAGCAGATAACTTGTTATTTCCATCCTCAAATAGCCCTACCAATTTTACCTTCTCTGTTATGCATATCAGATGTCAATTAAGTAGTCCATCTTCCTTCACACCAGTGCATACTAGTAATTCTAAACTAAATAGTGACTATTTAAAATGAGCAAATGACAACAAAATCAGTTACTTTCATCTGGACAGATCCAACCTCCACCCAGCAGTTATAACCACTTCTGTGTACAATTCAAACATCTGATTGTGATAAAATAGGATGGTCATATAATGCATTTCATCTTTGCTCCACAAAGACAGTTGCAACAAATTAAAGTACTCCAAGTTGTTTTACATAAATCACAAAGCCAGTAAGTTGAGCAAACAGCAAAAGCTAGTAATTTTATGCGCAGCCAGGTATTAGAGTTTCATGCTTATTTTTCAGAAAAAAAAGTAATGCTGATGTACAAAGCCTATTATTCTATTAATTTTAACTTAAATAATAATGTTTAAAATCAAGCCCTGATTTAGGGCCAGTGTCCCCTCCCCCTATACCTCATTATTTTTTCCCCCTTATCTTCATCAGTGTGCCAGCCAAAATATTTGGTTGCTCACTGCCAGCGAAATCATTATTTTAATAGTGTGCCTGTATATTAAGAATTATTTCTGTTCAAGCATCAAAATACTGGAATATAAAACAAAAAGGGACATTTTTGTGGGAAAAAAACATTTTTTTATTACAGGCAGTACTGCAGAAAGTGCTACCTTATAACTGCTGTAAACTACTATACCGACTTAGCAGCTGAAATCAGCTCAACACTCCCATACAAATGTCAGACAAAGGGGCAGAATGTGTTTTGTTAGTTCATCACACAGTAATTAGCAACCACCTTTGTTTGTATAGCATCTTAACCAAAAGGTATATCATTTATTTCTGCCACCTATCAGCCATTTCCTACACTGTATTTATTGCACATGGAGATACGCTGCATCGGTTTAAAATTTGAACAGGGCAAAATAGTCACACCCCATCCACTTAGATTTGGAGATTATTTATTTATTTATTGGTTTTCTACTTTCTACAGTAAATGTACTGCATAAGTATATGGATTTCTGTCTCTGGCTCTATCAGACAAGTGACACATATCATGACCTGTATGACAAAGAGTATAACAAGCTAAGAAAAGGCCCCATTTCCCATTTGTGGTTTTATCCAACTACCAAGCTTAATTACACTATATATTTTTTCTACCCAGCTAAGTGAATTCTGTCTTAAGTCAGCTACAGTTTTTGCTTTTTACCGTAAAGTAAAGGGCAAGACATGTGGATTTTAAACATAGAACCACAAATAATGTGTAACTTACATAACAAAGACAAGAGTGTGAGAAAATGACACTATACATTCCAAGTACTTACTGAAGAATAAGTAACCAGGGTGACACATTAGAAAGCTGCATTTACAGTGCTAATACTGTAGGATACTATCTTAAGCACACCCTGCAGTGCTACAAAACCAGCAGTTTTAAAACATGACTTTGATAAAAAACAGTTGTGTAAGAACTTACCATAACCTTAGATGTCTTTCTCTTCCATGTTGCAATATTCTTAACCTTAGGGAGTTGCTGCCTGCAGGACCAGACATCCGGCCAATATACCAAAATCTTGAATGCAGGGGTATGTGCGACGCAGCATGTGAAAGTCATAAACTGACTGTGGCAATATCTGTGATGTCTGCACATACACAATTTAGACCTGGCTGCCACATAGTGAGAGCCCTCAGAACTAGGAGGAGTGGAGCAGACTAACACCTCCCCCCAGACACAAGTCAGTAGTCAGGGAAAGGACTCATTTTTAATGTGGTCTACAGAAAAAGAGGGGGCAGGTGGTTGGGATTGAATACTGCAACATGGAAGAGAAGAACATATAAGGTTATGGTAAGTTCTTACACAACTGTTCTATGCCCTTCTATTCCTATGTTGCAGTATTCTTAACCTTACGGAGAATACCAAAGCTCTCTAGGTAGAAATGTGGGAGGCTGGAAGGGGAGCAGAGTCAATGAGACCCTGCAAAATGGATCTAGAAAACCCTGTTCTACCCCTGGAAATGTAGTCTAGTTTGTATTGTTTGGTGAAGGTATGTGCAGAAGACCAAGTTGCTGCCTCCAGAAGTGAGGAGTAATCAATGCCCTTGAAAAAGGCTGCTGAAGAGGAAGAAGTTCTGGTGGAATGGGCCTTGATGGATGAACCTAATTGCTTTCCATGAAAGGAATAGCACAAGGTAATGGCCTTAGAGATCCAAGAGGCAATTGTCTGTTTTGACATGGCCTTATCTAGGGCTCTAGGATGAAAACAAACAAATAGCTGGTCCAATTGTCTGAAGGGTTTGGTCTTGTCTAGGTAGAACCTCAGTTGCCTATGAACATCCAGTGAATGCAAGGTCCTTCTGGAGGAGTTCTGAGGCTGAGGGTAGAAGACAGGCAGGTTTATTCTCTGGTTTAGGGATAGTTCATTAACTACCTTGGGCATGAAGGAGGGGTTAGTTCTAAGGGAGAACCTATCTTTATGGAAAACAAGGTAGGGAGATGAAGCCATTAGGGCTTGTATCTCTGAGACCCTCCTGGCAAAAGTGTGAGCCACTAACAAAACTGTTTTCCAAGTACAGAATTTAAGAGAAGAAGAATGGGCTGGCTCAAAGGGAGCTAGTGTAAGTTTTTCCAGCACAACGTTAAGATCCCAAGGTGGGGGTATAGGCTTTTGAAGACGTCTGATGTGAAGGACCCCTTTTAGAAATAGTTTGACAACTAACCTGGATGCCAGAGGGGGGTTCAAGGGGCGAGAAGCAGAGATAACAGAGGGGTGCACTTTCACTGAAGAATAAGTCAACCCTGAATGCAGTAACTCACAGAGGTAGGAAAGGCCAACTAGAACCGAGGCTTTAAATGGGTCCTGTTTACTCTTAAGGCACCAATGGGAGATTCTATTCCATTTAAATAAATAATTTCTTCTAGTACTTGGTTTCCTGGCCTCCTGCAGGACATTGAATATGTCCTCTGAGTATAGGTGCCTGAAGGGGCTCAGAACTCTATCACTCATGCTGTCAGATTGAGGTTGAGAAGGTGGGGATGAATAATAGACTCTTTGCCTTGTGTGAGTAGGTCGAAGTGGTGGGGTAACCTGTGGTGATTGCCCTGGGTTAAAAGGAAAAGTAGGGGAAACCAATGCTGTTAGCCAGAAGGGAGTCACCAACAGGATTTTTCTTCTGTCCTTTTGTATTTTCAGGAGGACTTTGTGAATCAAAGGAAATGGGGGAAAGCATAAAGGAACATTCCTTCCCATGAAAATGAGAAGGCATCCACTTCCCAGGCTTGTGGATGGAGAAGCCTTGTGCAATAGAGTGGTATCTGTCTGGTCTGGGAGGAGGCAAATAGATCTACTTGAGGAATACCCCACTTGTGAACTAGATCCAGAAATATCTCCCTGTGAAGCATCCATTTGTGGGAGGGGGATAAGGTCCTGCTTAGGGTGTCTGCCATCACATTGTCTTCCGATGGAATGTAAACTGCCTGTAAATGTATCTGTAGTGCTGTAGCAAGGGACCAAATTTGAACAGCAAGGCTGCAAAGAGGGTAGGACTTTGTTCCTCCCTGTTTGTTTATGTACCATAGGACCTTCATATTGTCTGTGATGACCTTTAATGTGCCTGGTAGAAGGATCTGTTGAAAGGCCTGTATTGCTAGGAAGAGGGCCCTTAACTCCTTTAGGTTGATATTGTCTTTTATTTCTGGAATGGACCATTTTCCCTGCATTTGTGATAGATGCTGGTTCTGTGAAGAACTGCCCCCACCAACCTAGGTCTGATGCGTCTGTGTAAAGAGATTGTGTGGGTGGAGGAATTTGCAAGGGTACCCCTTCATTGAGGGTGATAGTTGAAATCCACCAGCTTTTCCTTTTTTAGGCATGGAAGAAGAGGAAGACTTGTTTCCATGGAGTGAGAGTGTTGGTTCCAACTGTTTCTCAGTACCCACTGAAACTTCCTCATGTGCATCTTGGCTAGAGGTGCCACGAGAATCAAGGATGCCATAAATCACAGGATTTTCAGGAATTCTCTGGCTGAGATGGATGATAGTGGTAGGAGGGATTTGAAAAACTGGGAGAGAGACTCCACTTTCTGTGTTGGGGCAAAGACTGACATTGTCTGTCCGTATTCTGCACCCCAGAAAAACTAGGTCTTGTGTGGGAGTCATTTGAGGCTTTAGGCAGTTTACAGTAAAGCTTAGATTTTGTAGGATCCTGCAAACCAAGACCAGGTGTTGAGACAGGGTGCAAGGGTCTTGATGTAGGATCAAAAGGTCATCCAGATAAGGATACATTTGTATTCCCTGAAGTCTGTAGTATGCAATGACTGGGGCTAGACATTTGGTGAATACTCTTGGTGCTGTGGAGAGCCCAAAGGGTAAAGCAGTAAATTGAAAATGTGATGAACCCACTGAGAAACAAAGACATTTTCTGTAAGTGGGGTGAATAGGGATATATAGTTAGGCATTCTTCAGGTCCAAGGAGGCCATGAGGACTTGTTGAGGAACAACGGGAAGGAGGTGATGTAACGTGAGCATTTTGAAGGTAGGTAAACACCCTGAGGAAGATATTGGGGTAGGAATGGTTGAGTATGGGTCGCCAAGGATCATCACTTCTTGGAACCAAAAACATTCTTGAGTAAAACCCCTTGGCTACTTGTTCCTTAGGTATTTGTTCTATAGTGTCCTGAGAAAGGAGTTGGCTCAGGATCGTGGGAAATAGTGGAAGCTGACTGGGTGGTGGTTGTGGAACTCTGTGGAATGGTGGAGATGCCCACCATGTCATGAAGTATCCTCTCTTGATGATGAAGAGTACCCACCTGTCTGTGGTCATTTTCTGCCAGGAGGGTAGAGATAGGGTTAGGCATAGGGAGAGAGGGGTGGAGGTGGGTAAGGGAAGAGAGTCACAGTGGAAGAGCTCTATCTGGGTCTGGCTGCCTCTGAAAGGAAGGAGGTGTGGAAGAGGAGGAAGATCTAGGGACAGTTTGTCTCCTTGTTTGTTTCCGTCCCCTTGACTGGGTAGCAGAGGTGTGGGATGACTGCCTACTGACAAAGCTAGGCTTTTGGGAATAGTTCCTATGGAATCTGGGAACAGGTGAAACCAATAAATGTTTCATATTCTGTACATTTTTTCCTTTTTCCTGTAGTGATTTGAGTAACTGGAAAGAGGCAGCTCCAAAGAGTACTGAATTTTCTAAAGGGACATCTAACAATTTAGCCTGGACATTCAAAGGCCTTGATTGTAGTTGTAACCATGAAAACCTCCTAAGGACCGAATCAGAAGCAGCTGCTTTAGAAGAAGCTTCAACTGCATCATAGCTGCACTTAATTGAATTTCCTGTCACCTGGGATACTGTGGATAGAAGGGTATTCAGTTGAGCCTTAGCTGGAGAGTCAGGAATGTCTGGCAGCAAAGTGGAGGCCTTAGTCAGGGAGTCTAGAGCAAACTTGGCCATATGAGTCTGGTAATTAAGTGCTTTTATGGCCAAGGTAGAGGAAGCATAAATCTTCTTTCCCAAGCTATGCATGAATTTACTGTCTTTGTCAGTGGAAAACAAGGAAGATGAAAGAAGCTGCCTGGAAGACTTATCAGCTGAGACTGCAATAACAGCAGGATCTGCTGGTGGATTCTTAAAAAGGTACGTTCTTTTTCAGAAAACTTATAAAATCTGTCTGGTCTCTTGTTAGCAGGAAGCTGTGACTCAGAGCTCTGGGAAGCAGCTAAGAAATCATCCTGGTATGCTGGAATTAAAGGCGGGACTGCAGATGGTGAGAATTGCTCCATCTGGAGTAGTTCAAAGTATCTTTTCTTGGTGTTTGAAACATTTGATACCTCCCACTTGAAATGCTGTCTAAGAAGGGAAATAGTATCCCCAAAAGAGAAATCCTCTCCAGGTGAATCAGGAGTGATGGACTCTTCTTCTGGGACAAAATCCTTAGGCTAATACATTTGTGAAGTCAGGGACTCATCAGAGAAGGAAGACCCTTCCTCTGATTCTTCTTGTGCAGGAAGTGGAAGGCCTGAGTGAGGAATCTGGGCCTGAAGTACCTGAAAGGCCTTGAACAGAGACTGTGAGAATGCTTCCCAAGCTGGGGTATGCTCTTTAACCCTGTGTTTCTCTTTTTGTTTCCTTTTTAAGGTAATTGGGGCAGTAGAAGGCCTGGATGCAGACATCTGACTGGATAGCAAAGCAGTAGAAAGCCCTGGTTCTCCCTCACCATCAGGAGATGATGGTTGCAAGGCCTCAGCAGACGTACTTAGGGTATCCACTGTTCAGGCTTCCATTCCAATTTCTGGTAACAGTGGAACACCCAAAGTCCAGAGTGTTTCTAGGCTGACATTCACCTCTAGAATTTCACTGGGCACCTGAGGCACAGCTTGGACGTTGGGCCTAACTTTTTAGCCTTCTTCCTTGGTGGCTCATCGGAGTTGCCTGCTCCTTCCTCCATCCCAAATGCCAAACATTGAAGACGCTGATTCTCCAAGTTAAGATTTAGAGCTGAGAGACAGCTTCTAAGCATTTTAGGGACAAAGGATTGACAAATATCACAGTTCTTAAAATCAAGACCTGCTCCTAAACAAAATAAACACTGATCGTGCGTATCCTTATGTGGAATCTGTCTTCCACAGGTGCACTTTCCATTCCTAGATGACATACATCTGAGAAAGGTAAATAAAATCCCACAAGGGTACTTATCTGAATGTGGACAGCCAAGGCTGGTTGTCAAGAACGGATAGGCGATGCCAAACACACACCAGATAACTGGAGCTGCCAAATGGACGTCTGAAACTCGCTATTGCAGAAAAGTTCTGAACTGGGTACGTGCAGATGTCACAGATATAGCCACCATCAGTTTATGGCTTTTACATGCAGCGTCGCATGTGCCCCTGCACTCAAGACTTTAGTATATTGGCCAGATGTCTGGTGTTGCAGGCAGCAACTCCCTAAGGTTAAGAGTGCTGCAACATAGGAATAGAAGGACATTCACTGCTTCTTCTTGTAGTTACCAATACTTTAACAGTACGTGAAGTAAAATACATGGCAACTATGGTTAAAGGGCACATTGTGGAGTTTTTCAAAAAATAAAACACCTTTGTTCCCAAGATGAGAGCATTGACAGAACAGTAAAATTAAAGCTAATCATAATTAATAAAATTTCAAAGAATAAGGATCCAATAAATCACGTCAAGTAACACAAGCCATGAAATTCTGCAACTAGATGGCAATACAAAGGAACCAAATCTCATCCATCAGCCTGTTATACACCATTCAGTTCATTAATATATGTATATTAAAATGGTAGTGCAGTACAGTGCATCAAACTCTTTATTTATATACTTTTTGGCTGCTGCAGCCTTGATTATCTGCCTCTAATAGCATTGTTTCCTTAAGACTTTGTTTCCCTCTTCCCTCCATTATTATTCTCCCTTCATCACAAAGTTAAGTAGTTGTGCTCACTGTACAATACACTCCAAATACTTTCTTTAAACAGAAAACTCTCAAACTCTCACTGAAATAAAACAATTTTTATACATAACTGCTGCCTGTACAATCCACCAAGTTGCACATGGGCTTTCTCTTTAGTAACTTCCATCTCTGTAAAATCTTAGAATATATAAATATGAGTATTGTTTGTGTATAAATGTAAATAGAAATGCAACTACTCTGTGTTTAACTGTAACTTGGTATAATGCAATGTAAGCAAATGCGGCTTTTCTTCCACGGTCTCTGCTGAAAATGGGTGCTATTACCCAGTCATTCTTTCCTGTTAAACAAAGACAAACAAATAAATAAACAAATCTTGATCAGTGTGCTGGTCAAAATAACTGGTTGATCACTTCCAGCATCAACTAAAAACAAAAAAAGAAAAAAAAAACTTACCTCACACTACCACCAAAGGAATCCTTTACTTCTTCACACCATAATCACTTCAAGCATTTGTAATCCATTTGGGTAGCACTTAAACTTTACTGGCTTTTCTGCAATGTTCAAGTCTAACATGACTTGTATGGCAATTTGTCAACTGCAGCACCTCCCCATAGAGTCACCCATTGTGCTATGGGCATATTTTCTTTAAAAAGGGGTGCATGTGTATGTTAAGATATTTATTTATTTTAGAGCAAGGAAAAACTCCTTGCTGTAAAAAATAAATAAATATATTGCATAAAACTACCCCTGAAAGAACGCTGCTCTTGGCAGCTACCAAGCTGGCCTATGCGTAAGGCCAGCCTTGTGTTTGTGTGTGTGTGTGTGTGTGTGTGTGTGTGTGTGTGTGTGTGTGTGTGTGTGTGTATTTAGAGACACACACACACACCTCTCTGCCTTTCCTTCTTCTTTATCCCTCTTTATATATGTATATGTGTATATATATATATATATGTATATGTATATGTATATGTATATATATATATATATATATATATATATATATATATATATGGCTTACTCTATATGTATATATATATATATATATATATATATATCTATGTAGCTTACTGTCAAAATGTTGGATGGCAGTTCTCGTACTGGCATAGTTGAAAGGCTGTTTTTAAGTTCATGTAACACCGATCTGGAAAATGTTCGAATCCACAACAGCAAATGCTTTCGCTGCTATGAGGTTGACATTTTCATTGGATATCGCACAACAGTGGGGATCAGGAAATTTACCCTTTTCCTCCCTGCAGTACAATCTCGGAGCTGAAATATATAATTAGCAGGAGGTGTGAGGGATCCATTTGTAGGAAATCACTGGATGTCAAGGTAAGTTGGATAATGTCGAATTCGAATTATCAACATTACTGCTTTCGTCGTTTTGAGTGAACGATGTTTTCATTTCCAACTTATTTTTTTCAAGTAAGTGTTTCAGCATTTTGATAGTAAACCTATATATATATATATATATATATATATATATATATATATATATATATATATAAATATAAACAAAAAAGGGAAAACTAATTGCACATGAATGATTACTCGTGATATTGGCATGTGAATTATTAAAGTAGACCACTGGCAAAAGTTCTAATGTAATCATAGATCACTTTGCATTCTTATTAAAATAAAAAAAAAAAACAATTTGCTGCTATTGCTTGTTTAAACCACAGTTTTGCTTTTCACCCTTGTCAGAGCTTTATCAGATCAACGTTATGTGTAGCAGTAACAAGCAATATACAGTTTTCTATTTTCCATATAAAAAGCTCTTTAAATTACAACAAAGGCTTTAATCCAAGAGCATTTAAACAGATCACATTCAATGACAGTGATTGGAAAAGAGGTACATACAGTCTGGATTCATGAATGCCTACACTACACTAAGTGAACACCATTCTGAGTGAATAGACAATGCAAGCCTAACTCCCACCTTCTCCTTCTTCCTAATTTTAGTTTTCCTACTGATTTTCTTAGAGTCTTAAATATCAAGGGAGATTCATAAAGGTTACCACAAAGTATAGACTATGTGTACACTTAGTGTAATATTTCTGAGTGAATAGACAGCAGAAAACATGTAGTAGGGATGTTCTTGAATACAGATAGAGTACTCTTAATGTAGGCATTCATAAAGCTGTCCCTTTATTGTGACTGGTGCTTTTTACTCCTTATCTGAGTAAGTACAAAATTGTGTATCTGGCTGTTGATCAGTGTGCTATGGAGAATGCCAAATAATAAGTTAAGCACCTAATCCTGCATTTTGTTACGTGAATATAATATATATATATATATATATATATATATATATATATATAAAAAAATTAAACTGATGAAAGTAAGACTACACCATTTCTTTAGTGAAAAAAATATACTCTCCATGACAAACTGTTTTGGGTAACCTCAGTTTATCTGAGGTTCAAAGATTGTGCATAAACAACCTTGTTCTGAGGGATTTCATCATAATAATGACAGCAATCTTATATGCAGACGGGAAAAAAAATCACAACACTGGGCAGGTGCATCAGTATGGTAACTGCCACTGAATTCATAAAAGTTAGCCATCCAGTTTTGCTATAACATATCAAAGCAATTCACGAAATAAACAATATCTACATCTACCTATATCTTCATATATATTTGTGAGTAGAGTCAAGTGAATTTCAAGCTTAAACTCTGTGTGAAATGCTATGGTGGGAGTGGGGAGGGGAGTCAAGGTTATTAGAACTCAAAAAAGGTCTGTTGCTTGGTCAGAGGTGTAAAGAGGAGTTAGCGACTGTGTGTGAGTGTGAGTGTGTGTGTGAGTCTAGAAAGTCTTTAGAGAAGGAGATGAGAGCAAAGTGCCCTCAGAACTAGCAGTATGCCAAGCTAAAAGAATAACAAAATGTGAAGATGTGTGGTTATGAAAATTCTCAGGCTCAGAATACATAGGGAAAGGGAAGGGACAGAGATGGGGAAGGCATAAGGACAGAGTCATATGAAATGAGTGTATATATATATATATATATATATATATATATATATATATATATATATAAAGTTTACTACCACATAGTCGATCGCACTTTATGCAATTGACATATGTGCAAAATCCAATTTGCATATCTTAAAATGCAAGCACCACAATGTCGAACCCTGTAATAGCGAACGTTCACTATTACAAGGTTCGACATTGTGGTGCAGATCGCACTAAAGTGGGGATCGGGAAATGTACCCTTTCCTTTACTGTAGTGTGATCTCGGAGTTTGTGTATATAAGTAAGGGGGTGGGGGGTGCAGGAGGGCTTGCTCCCCCTGCAAAAAGTGTGTTTTAATGTTGAGCGGATGTGAGCATTTCAGTAAAGTTGACATGTTCAATATTCAACTTTACTGAAATGCTTAGTATGGAATTTCCTGTATTTGGTGTTCTGATTTTCAAACATGTGGTTCAGACATCTGAACATTCGAATGCAGTAAATTTGAATATATGATAGTAAACTATATATATATATATGTATGTGTGTGTGTGTGTGTGTGTGTGTGTGTGTATGTATATATATATATATATATATATATATATATATATATATATATATATATATATATATATATCTATATATACATATATACTTATACACACACACACACACATAGACATGCATGCATGCATAAATCTACATAAATCAATATATCTACATATAAAAATAGCAAATATGTGGCTGCCAAGTAATATGTATAGGCAGTCGTGTTAAGTAAAATCATGTGTCCCAACTTGTGCTTACCACAGATTTATTATTATAAAGAACTATCTTCCCATTTCATTAAAAAGAAATGAAGGGCTTCCTCAGATTTCTCTATATGTCTAAGTAAAAGAGCTGCAACAAAAGTAAAAGTAATGATAAGACACAGTAAAAAATCAGAAGTCTAACCTAAACTACAAATAAATAATAAAGCATACATTTACAGTATATAAGAAGTTTTGGTCTATCTTAATAATATGTATGCCAATGACAAGAGTAATTGTTAATGTACAATTAGATTTCTCTTTTTAGTGTTTGTTTCTTCCTTAAGGAACATATTCAACTACTCTTAGGGCTGTAGAACTACATCTCGTCAGTACTAAGTTATGTTCACTCTAGCTGTCTATTTATATACTGTATGAATATATATATATATATATATATATATATATATATATATATATATATATATATATATAGGTTCATAGATAAGTACTAGGCTATCTGCTCAAGGGCATTTATAAGCCTAGCCAGAATGTGTTGGCTTTCGCCACCCCCTTAGATTAGTTCCCTGTGCCTCTGTCCAGCAGAGCCATTAGTTCCCTGCGCCACTGTCCAGCAGAGCCACTGCAGTGATCCCCGGGGTAAATGTTCTGTTTCCCATCCACCCATCAAGGTTTCTCTTGAAGAGTGTTAGTGAGGGGCTCTGTCTGATGTATATTGGAATCCTGTTCCAAAGCATGGGGAGTCTCTGGGATAGGAAGCTATCCCTCCAGCATGTCCTATTTATCGTTGTGGTGAGGTTTATATCTCTAGAGCGTGTGGCTCTCCGGGATTTGTTTTTTTTTTTTAGGTGGAGCATGTCCATCAATTCTGGGTTGGACATGGCCTTGTATGTCAGGCAGAGATCACCTCTCTATGTAAGCAGTATGCAACCGAGTACAGCTGAAGTTTCTTGAGTCAGACTGCATAGGGCATCTGTTTGAGGCCAGTAATCCTCTTGGTTAGGTACTTTTGTGGTCTTTCCAGCTGTTGCAGGTGTCTTGTAAGGTACATCCTAAATGGGGCTTTGTATTCTATGATGAGTCTAATGAGTGATGAGTAGAGAGGTACAATAACCTCTTTTCTTCTAGATGCGAACACTTTTGTGATTAGGTGGGCCACATAGAATTATTTTCTAACCACCTTGGCAATATGATTATCAAAGGAGAGATTACTATCTACTTGGGTCCCCAGATCCCTTATTAAATGTTCTGTATTTAAGGGACTACCACCTATGTGGTAGTTCGTGGGTACTTTGTTTTTTCCAAAGGGGATGACTATGCACTTTTTGGCATTTAGCTTGAGGCCATGATTTTGACACCAGGTATCCGTCTCAGTGAGACCCATCTGGAGGGTGTCTGTATCAGCCAGAGAATAAATTATAGCCCCTAGTTTGCAGTCATCTGCGAACGTGGTCAGCCATATCCCTCCTATGCTTGCCTGTATCTCTGAGAAGTATATACTGAACAGGAGGGGTCCTAGGACTGAGCCCTGGGGGACGCCACTTGTAACCAGTTTAGAGTCGGACGTAGAGCCTGCAACTCTCACCATGTGGGTTCTATCCATGAGCCAGTTGGCAACCCATTTCGTGATGTAGGGGTTTATGTTCAAGCTGGTGAGCTTGTCTATAATACTAGAATGGGGAATGGTGTTGAAAGCCTTTGCGAGGTCTAGGTAGGCTGTGTGCACCTCCTTTCACAGGTTCATAGGTAGGTACTAGGCTATCGGCCAAGGGCCTATGTAAGCCTAGCCAGCAAGGTTCCATAGCTTACGACACCCAAGAAAGTTATTTTTCTATGCTACTGTCCAGCAGAGACACAGAAGTGATCCCCGGGGTGTATTTCCTGTTTCCCATCCACTCATCAAGATTTTTCTTGAAGAGTGCTAATGAAGAACTTTGCTTGACATAGATGGGTAGCTTGTTCCAGAGTATAGGAAGTCTCTGGGACAGGAATCTATCCCTCCAGTGTGTCCTTTTTATTGTGGTGACAAGGTTTAGGTCCCTAGAGTGTGTAGCTCGGAGGGATTGGGATTTCTTTAGGTGCAGCATGTCCAGCAGCTCTGGGTTTGACATAGCTTTATATGTTAGACAGAGATCACCTCGGAGTAGGCGATATGCTATGGAGTAAAGCTGGAGTTTTTTGATGCGGTCGGTGTAGGGCATTTGTTTGAGACCAGTAATCCTCTTTGTGAGGTACTTCTGTGGCCTTTCCAGCTGCTGCAGATGTCTTGTGACGTACATTCCAAAAGGGGCATTGTACTCTGTAATGGGTCTAATGAGTGACGAGTAGAGGGGAACAGTGACCTCTTTTTTCCCTCATCTAATGCCTTGGTAACCATCTCAAAGAAGTCCACCAGGTTTAGGAGGCATGATCTGCCCTTAACAAAGCCAAACTGGGTAGGGTTCAAGGTTTGGAGGTTCCCAATGTCTCTGTTGATGAGTTCCATGATGATGCGTTCCATAGCCTTGCAGACCAGGCTAGTCAGGCTTACAGGGCGATAGTTCCCAGAGTTCGTTGTGGCTCCACCTTTGTGGAGCAGGATAACTGTTGCTGTCTGCCACTCTGTGGGTACGTAGCCTGTAGAAATGCTGAGTTTGAACTGTGTGTTTAGATGAGGGGTTAGTTCATTTTGGAGCTCTTGTAAAACACAGCCTGGGACACTGTCCGGTCCCATTGAAGCTGTGTTTTTGGCTTTGGATAGGGCTTTTTAACCTGTTTGTCGGTGATTGATGGGGCCTTACATTCTTCTGGTATGGTTATGGGCCCTTTAGGGGGTGAGAGGGGGTGACGTTTGCACTAAACCTGTGTGCCAGAATGTTGACAATATCAATCGGTTCAGTGTATTTTGTGCCATTCTGCACTAACTCAGAGCAGATCTGAGAGTTTCCACTTAGGTTCTTGACATAGCTAAAGAATGCTTTGTGGTTATCTTTCGAGTCATTGGCAATTTTTATTTCGAAACTAGCCTTGGATGATTTAATGAGGGATCGTAGTTTCTTGCTGATACTGATCAGGGATGTCTTTCCTTCTTGGGATTTTACTCTTTTCTGTACTAGTTTCCTCCTTCTGTTGTATAGCTTGTTTATGGCAGGGGGCCACCAGACTGGTTTCCTTTTCTTGGAAGAGTGAGTCTTGGTTTTACTTGGGATAGCATGATCCATGCATTCCTGCAAATGCTTATAGAGTGCCTTTGTAAAGGTTTCAGCAGCTTGGACAGCATTGTCCTTTAGCATGGGGACTGTGAACCTTTCCACCTCGGTCTTAAGTAATGTGTGTGTGTGTGTATGTGTGTGTGTGTGTGTGTTTGTGTGTGTGTGTGTGTGTGTGTGTGTGTGTGTGTGTGTGTGTGTGTGTGTGTGTGTGTGTGTGTGTGTGTGTGTGTGTATGTATGTATAGATATATATATATATATATATATATATATTCATTTCAGATGAAGTTTCTGACACAGTATAAACCACAAAAAAACAAATAATAAAAAATGGACCAATGGACATTAAAAAGCCCCCCAAAACACAACCATACTCCCTCCCTGGTCCATTTTTTGAGCTTATGGTTGTGACTCATAATATGATTAAGAATTTTGTATAAACCACTCTCAACCCACCAAAAGGCCATGGTGGTTCTATCCCCCCCTGGGGAGGGGGTAGTACTGGAGGAAACCATAAGGGAGGAATAGCTGGAACAAAACCCAGCAGCCAATGGTCAGATGGCTCAATACACTAAGTGGAGGGGGGTGGATTTTGTATGCACCACCAAGCAGAAGTAGTGTATACACATAAACTTCAACTTGTTTAAAAAATAGGCTGTAGTAACAGTTATGCGATTTCTATGTGTAATGTTGTAATTTCACCCTGCCAGAGAGTAGTAAGTCATCTTTTGACTAGGAAGGAATTGCAATTATCAGTTTCAACCAAGTGAATGAGCCCAGTGAAACTCAAGAGACTTCCCTGACCCACTTTTCAACTTTCTTTGCATCTTGACCTCATTAGGGCAGGAACTACAATTCACTGTAGCTTGCATATCTTTCAATTGTACCTCATTATAAGGAGCATTCCTCATTTTGAGTCTTAAAAATTATTCCATGGGTTTGACATGTATTGATTTTTAAGAATTCTTTATAACATCCATGATAATACGGAATAATATATAACCATGTTAATTAATCAAAACAAATCATTTAAATATGAATAAACAATAATATGATTAAGAATTTTGTATAAACCCCTCTAAACCCACCAAAAGGCCATGGTGGTTCTATCCCCCCGGGGGAGGGGGGTAGTACTGGAGGAAGCCATAATAGAGGAATAGATGGAACAAAACCCAGCAGCCAATGGTCAGCTGGCTCAATACACTAAGTGGAGGGGGTGGATTTTGTATGCACCACCAAGCAGAAGCAGTGTATACACATAAACTTCAACTTGTTTAAAAAACAGGCTGTAGTAACAGTTATGTGATTTCTATGTGTAGAGAGTAGTAAGTCATCTTCTGACTAGGAAGGAATTGCAATTATCAGTTTCAACCAAGTGAATGAGCCCAGTGAAACTCAAGAGACTTCCCTGACCCACTTTTCAACTTTCTTTGCATCTTGACCTCATTAGGGCAGGAACTACAATTCATTGTAGCTTGCATATCTTTCAATTGTACCTCATTATAAGGAGCATTCCTCATTTTGAGTCTTAAAAATTATTGCATGTACTGATTTTTTAAGAATTCTTTATAACAAACATCCATGATAATACGGAATAATATGTAACCATGTTAATTAATCAAAACAAATCATTTAAATATGAATAAACAATAAGCTGACGTCATTAGCAAGTGCTCCACATTTTACCCATTTGTTCCACATATTAGAAGAATCCAACATTTTGGAGATGTAAGGCTGAGAGTAGTGGTAGTTTCAGCTAGGTCCAGCATAATGAATATGTAATTTTAACTGGTGATAAGCTTAAGTGTGATAGCAATGATTAGTTTGCAGCACTCTAGTGAGTAAACAGAATATTAATAGAAGGAATACAAGTATGACTGTTGTATATTTTTATTTACTGGTTCCATTATTACATTTGTATAATAAAGTCAAGTATGATTTTGAATGGATCTATACTCTTACTGACACTCACAACACTGACAATCAGATGATGGAAAACAGAATGAAACACAGAAAATTACTGGCAGGGCTATAAAAATATCACTTATGCAATGGCATAATGGGAAAATAGCATGACTGAAATAATGAGTGATGTTGTGTGACAGAGACAAACTAAGGAAGGAATGCTAGAGCAAAAGCCACAGGTCACATTATGAGTGCCAATCCGTGACAACTGTCACTTGTCCTAAGCAGCCCCATAGTGTACATGTGGCACACTAGTGATGATACAAGTTTGCACAAAAGATGACGTGCCTTGATGACCACAGCTCAGGGCCCTAATAAGGGTGTCACAGCAAAGTACTTAGCAATTTATTGTTATAAATGGGAAGAAAAAGGATAACAGGACCTTCAGGAAAAGGAAGAGCAGACAGAAGAACTCACAGTAGGACAAGAGGATGGACAGAATGTGAAGAGGGTGGGGAAGCAAGAGTATATTTCTTTTTTGGGACAAATGGCTGTTTTACATTTTCTAAGTGGAAGAAAGATAGCAGGTGGAGTGTGTAAGCAGGAGAGATAGTAACAGGGGAGATGTCAAAACAATTGTGGGGCACAGAGGAGAGACAGAGACACAGACAGACAGAGGGAGAAAAACTGAAGACAGGGAGGACTACACTACAAACTATGAAGGGAAGTGAAACACAAGGAAGATGATAGGGTGGGGTGAGAGGTGACTGTCTCGCTGCCTAGTGCCACACCCAGCCAGAGGTCCATCATCTCCGTAATGGCCTTCCTAACTGGGCCCATTGACTGGTGGCCCAAAAGGCAGGGCACACTGAGATATGATTCTAGCAGTTGCATAATGACATGTTCCTGACAGCCAATACAGGTATCAAGCCGACAGTCCACCGACACCATAACCACATTCTCTTCCTCCTACAAGGTGATATATTGTGACCCACAGATGGCATCGCCTAATGGAGGACGTCCAACCCCACCCATGACAGACCACTGGAGGCCATCAGGGAATCCTCCACATTGCCTCTCACTGGATGACCTATGCCACCTTGGAGAGCAGGCCTGGAGACAGCTGGAGACCCTTCAGGTAGTGATAGGGAAAGTTGATAATGAGGTGACTGCATAACATTACATCCACAGCTGTGGCTGCTACTGCATAGAATAGGAACATGAATAAAAAGACACAAAACAAATACAGGAAAGAAATATAAAATGGGCATTGATAAAGAGAAAGACACAACAGTGAAAACAATTAACAATACTGCATAACACTATTTGGCTAAAAGTACATGAAGGGGGTAAAAACTCTGTGAGATATTCATTATCGGTATATGCAATACACCTGTTTGACCAAAAGATGCTTTTGTCATGCACCACAGCGTGTGAATGACATGGTACTTTAGCAGCCACCCCACGAGTAATTTCTGAGAATAGTGCATACTGTCCAATGAGCTCCTACAAAGGCCACTGAAGCTGGACTGCCTTTGGTGAAACATTGACATCCAAGGGAGATACAAGGAGGTGTTAGACCTAGTTTAATGAACAGTGGCCTGGATGGTAAGATGATGACTACATCATGGAGATGCAGTCACAGATAGCAAAAATTTTACATTAACACTGGCCACAGATAACAAGTGGCAGTCATGTAATATAATATAAGCCTAGCTGTAAAGTCTTTCCAGACACCTTCAACATATAACCTTATTCTCCTCAATCTCCCTACCAGATGAAAAACATAACAGAGGAAGAGATTATCCATTAATCAAATGTCCTGCATATGGCTTACTAGTTAGGACTAAATAACAGTATGAATCACCTGTCATGAGTACTTACTGTAAAACTCTGGTGCACCTTTCCTTATCTCCTCTTCCTACTGGCAAAGAAGGTCACTGTGGCACGTCTTCAGGTTCATAAGATCATAGGAGATTACTAGGCTAATGGCCCTGGGGCCCTTACAAGTCTAGCCAAGAGGTTATCCCTAAAAAAGAAACCTCAATCAGCACCTGTCACTCCTGTCAATGAGGGACACAGGTAGAACCCCTGAACAAATTTGTGGTTTCCCATCCACTCATCAATGTTGCACTTGAAGAGGGTTAGTGACATACTTTGTATGACATGTATGGGGAGTCAGTTCCCAGAGATGGTGCAGCCTCTGGGAGACAAAGCTGTCTTTCCAGCAGGTTTTGTTAATGTCACATATTAGATTTAAATATTTTGACTGGTAATACATGAGGAGTTAGACTTATGGATATGGAGCATCTGTAGTAGAGCAGAGTCTGAGACTGCCTTGTAGGTGAGACACAGATCACCTCTGAGCAATCTGTATGATACTGAGTAGAGTGATAGTGAGCTGAGCCTGTCCATATAGGACAGGTGTTGGAGGCCATGGATTCTCTTTGTGAGGTATTTCTTTGGCTCTTCCAGTTGGTGCAGGTGTTTGGAGAGGTACATACCAAATGGGATGTTGTACTCAGTTATTGGCTTAATGAGGGAGGAGTACAGAGAGGTAATAACCTCCTTTTTTTCTGGATGCAATCCCTTTACTTATGAGATGAACCAAGTAAAAGGCTTTTCTGACCACTGCCGCTACATGATGGTCAAATGTGAGATTGTTGTCAACCTGTGTACCCAGGTCTCTCACCACAGGTTGTGCGCTTAGGGGATTGTCATTGATGTGGTAGCCAGTAGGTGCCGTGTTTTTACTGAATGGTGTGATAATACATTTTTTTTTTGCATTTAACGTAAGGCTATGACTTTGGCACTGGTCATTCATCCCTGAGACACCCTCTTGTAGTATGTTAGCATCATGTGGGGAGTCAATGAAAGCACCCAATTTGCAGTCATCCACAAACTTGGTCAGCCACAGGCCTTTTGTCTTTGCCTGGACCTCTGAGAACTAGATGCCATTCAATAGAGGTCCCAGGACAGATCCCTAGGGAACACCACTAATGACAGGTCTACTGTTGGAGGTGGTGGCACCTATTTTGATCTTGTGGGTCCTATCGGTGAACCAGTTGGCCACCCATCTGATGAGATAGGGATTTAAGCCAAGTTGTGTTAGCTTTTCAATGATGCCCAAGTGGAGGATTGTGTCAAAGGTTTTGGCCAAGTCAAGGTAAGCTGTATGTACTGACTTTCCCTTATCTAGTGTCTTGGTGACAGTCTCAAAGAGGTCAACCAGTTTCAACAGGGAAAATCTGCCCTTGATGAATCCGAACTTGGTGGGGTCAAGTGCTTGGAGATTGCATATATCAGTGATGGTGAACCTATGACACACATGCCAAAGTGATACACCACAACATTTTGGGTGGCACACCAGCATTCACCACAGTGGCATAGCTAGTGGGGGTGAAAGGGCTGGGCAGCACTCGATAAGCTGTTGTTTTTTGGGGTTTTTTTTGTTTTTTTCTGAGAAGCTGTTGTGTTTTTTGTTTTTTGTTTTTTTTTGACCTGGCAGTTAGTCAGGTGGTTCCATGGTGGCTTTCCTTTTGTCTAAGTCGCACACCATGATGCACACACAGATGCAACAGCAGGTCAGCAGGAAGCCCTTTAATGGTCATGCAATCGCACACCTAGATGTGGAACAGTGCTGGAAAATAGCAGCCGGAACCCCAGGCTGAGAAGACAAATATAAAGGAGAGGTACTTAAGTAATTGATTTATTTTAATAAACATGAGTGTACCAAAAGATGCACATTTTACTGAAGGGGCCACTTGGGTGAATGTTTCATTTTGGTGCTTGTACATACTAGGAATGTTAATGAAGGGGTCGCTTGGGCAAATTATTAATTTTGGTGCTTGTGCATACCTCAACATTTTACTGAAAGGGTCGCTTGGGTGAGCTTTTCATTTTGGTGCTTGTACACCTACTAGGAATATTAATGAAGGGGTCACTTGGACAAATGATTTATTTTGGTGCTTGTGCATACCTCAACATTTTACTGAAAGGGTCACTTGGGTGAATCTTTCATTTTTGTGCTTGTACACATACTAGGAATGTTACTGAAGGGGTCACTTGGGCAGGTGTTTAATTTTGGTGCTTGTGCTTACTGTACCTGGACATTTTACTGAAGGGGTTTCTGTGGGAAATGTTTCATTTTGGTACTTGTGTGTACCTGGACATACTTATGAAGATGCTGCTTGGGGAAATAATTAATTTTTGTATCAGGGAAGTGCTTGCGCATACATGGTCAAACTGCTGAAGTGACCACTGGGCAAAATAATTTATTGTGTCATTTTAGTGCTTGTGCATTCAGAATTGAAATGAATGAAAGGGGTTACTGGGGAAAATAATTCATTAGTGTGTCAGAGAAATGCTTTTACATACTTGGACAAACAAGTTTGTGGGGGTGGGGGTGACACGCCAGAAGAGTCAAGATAGGCATTTTCTGAATTTTTGACACAGCGAGCCCAAGAGGTTCACCATCACTGGCCTATGTCCTTGTTTATGAGGTCCATAATAATACTCTCCATGGCCTTACAGATCAGACTTGTCAAGCTAATGGGGCGTTAGTTTCCAGGGTCAGTAATGGCACCACCTTTTTGCAAAGGGATGACAATGGCAGTTCTCCACTCTGCTGGAATGAAGCCTGTACTTAGACTATGGTTGAATAGGGTGCTCAATGGTGAGGCTAGTTCTTGCTGGAGATGTTGCATAATACAGTCTGGAACGCTATCAGGTCCCATGGAAGCTGTGTTCTTTGCCTTGGATAGGGCTTTAACACTTGATCTATGGAGATGTGAGGTGCAAGGCAAGTATTAGGGATGTCAAATGGGTCTTTGGGGGGACAGAGGCATGAAGTTTGCGCTGAACATATCTGCTAGCAGGTTAACTAAATCAAAAGGATCAGTGTAATTGCTACTGTTAAGAACTAATTTGGAACAAACCTGGGCTTTGCCATGGATATTTCTGACGTAACTGAAAAAAGCTTTGTGGTTAGCCTTTGATTCAGAGGTTAATTTTGATTCATAATTGGCTTTGGATGTTTTCACTAGTGATCTAATTTGCTTGTTGAGGCTAAGGAGGGAGATTTTCCAATTTAGAATTTGTGCTTTTTTTACCCATGGACAACAGTTTCTTCCTTTTGTTATAAAGCCTGTTGATAGAGGATGTCCACCAGATAGGTTTGTGTTTCCTTGAGGAGCAGGTTTTAGTTCTGTTGGGTATACCTGAGTCCATACAGTTGTACAGGTGCTTGTATACTACATTAGCATACTGTTCAGCATATTTGTCTGCATCCTTTGAGGGGGGTGGTGTGCAGCTACTGATACCCTCCCTTAGAAGGTTGTAGTCAGTTTTTGAGAAGTTTTTATCCTGGTTACGGCTGGGTGGGGTGGGGTTTGGATGGGACAGACACTTCAAATGGCACAGACCAATGGTCTGATCTCACCAGGGAAGAACTTACTATGGGGGTGGTGCAGCTGTCATCCATGTTGGTGACAGCCAAGTCTAGAATGTTATCTCCCCTTGTGGATGATGAGACAAGCTGGTCTAGTGTGTTAGAATTGATGAAGTCAAGGAATCATTGGGTGAATGCATTAGAGAAGGAATAGTTTACTCAGTCTATGGTGGGGTAGTTGAAGTCACTAAGGATCAGGGTGTTAGGGGGTACCTTGATGGAGTGAAGTAAGTCCAGGTAGGAGGAGTGGGTGTCCTGAGTCATGCAGGGAGGGTCTGTAGCTGGCTATAACTTGGATAGGTGCCTTGCCAATTGTCAGTTGCACCTAGAGAAGTTGTAGTCCATCATGCTGGCAAACCTGTCTTTAATGAGAATAGAAACTC
Source organism: Protopterus annectens (assembly GCF_019279795.1). NCBI lineage: Eukaryota > Metazoa > Chordata > Ceratodontiformes > Protopteridae > Protopterus > Protopterus annectens. The sequence goes on along the minus strand of NC_056736.1, from coordinate 314,959,560 downwards.
CACCACTCTTAGTCTTCCCTACCTCATTTTGGGTTCAGAATGTGTGGAATGAGTTACAGCCTGGTAAGGCAGTGGTGCTTTCTGCAGCCTTGAACCAATTTTCTGTGACTGCACAGATGTCTGCATCTTCCAGGGTGAGGAGAGCCTCCAGTGAGTGTATTTTCAGGTTAAGGCTCCTAGTGTTAAGCAGCATGACCTTGAATTTGTTTTTTGACACATCTTTTATGTTGGAAGATTTGTCTTTGGGACATTGCTTTAAAAAGGCACAATTGGGGAGGCAAGAGCCTTAGCCAGAATCTTGAATCCCAGGGATGACAAGTGGAGGCCTTCTCTGGCAAAGCATCGAGGTCTGTCAACCATGTCATCCCAGGCAGACATTTACTGGAGCCCCTTGGAATGACACCAGAAACTAAGCCAATTGTTGAAGTCAATTAGTTTTGTTGGTATTGTGGTATCATTCTTGGTGAAGGTAGCATGCTGCTTAGGGCTAGGGTCATACCTGCCTGGGACACATACTCTGACAGCTCAATCATGTCTCTCTTCATATAGTCCATGGAGGTACACCTCAAGTCATTCACACCAACATGCAAAATGACAGTCATACTTATACCTGTTGTGGAGAGACTTAAATGCGTGCGTGATGTGGCAGATTCTGGCACCTGACAGACAACTGACCATGATCTTCTCCTTGTCGAGCCTGGTGAGGGGAACATCAGTGTGTCTCACAACTAAGTCACCAATGACTAGTATGTTTGGTCTATTGTTGTGCCTTATGGGCTGTGTAAGTTTATTGTTATGCCTTATGGGCTGTGTTTGTGAGACATTGGTGTGTTGTCTGCTGTCTGTGATGTTTTTCGTGTTGTGTGTGGAATGTTTGTGAGTGTGTTTTGGAGGTATCTGCTCTTTAGGTAAGTTTCTATTGAGGACCTCTGTATAGGTATGTGTGTGTTGGGCTTGGCTATGTGAAGTGGGTGGTGTGGTGTTTGTGCTGGCAATCTCCTGTTTGTCAGGAGTACTGACTGTGGTGTGAGAGAGAATGGATTCCAGGTTACCAATATAGATGCATTTCTCGCAAGTAGAAGAATTATGTGCTAGAAGAAGAAGGTTGTCAATGAACATGAGTCAGTTGCTACACTATCTCAGTATGCCTATGTCAACCAGGCTGGCAGGAGAAACGGATGGCAATTGTCCAGACATAGTGTTCTGAAACTTGGATGGACTTAGGGAGAGTGGGTTTTGATAAGGGTTTGTCCACAAGAATGTAGACCACAAAAATCTTCTTAAATGTAAAATAACTGGCCTGAAGCCCAAGTGCTAAAACCAAAACTAAGAGGGTTAGAATAACAGACACATTTAATCAGGTTACTAACAAGCAGTAATAAATACAGCAGAATAAAAGCAGTTCAACACTTAAGAGCAAGCAGCAAGGCAAAATAAGCCAATAAAGCAGGAAGAACACAATTACAGTAAAAGCAGCTGAATAAAGTGTATTTTTTTTGTGGAGAGTAAAGGAACAGAACATAAATCAAAGATTAAGAAACTACAGAACATAAATCAAAGATTAAGAAACTAAGGGGGTTGGCCTTCCCAAATGCTCTCACTGTACACAGTAGAATGAGCTGATGAGATAGGACTGGGAGGAGTGTCCAAAATCCAAGAAGCAAGGGGGTAGTCCTTCCCAAATTATCACACTGTAAGCAAGTAAGATGGTACTGGGTGGAGTGTCCAAAATCAAATTTCCAGCAGGGATGGGCAATTCCAAAGCCACCACGTTTAAGAATACAACACTAGATCGGAAGGGTGGGGGAAAAACAAAATGCAGACACAATGAAAAACAATCTCAAGCAAATCAATAAATGCAGCAGAGTTTTGTTTACTATCACGAAAACAGAAAATCAAAATGCAGACACAGAGACCGGCAATATTAAGCAAATAAATAAATGCAGTACAGTTTTGTTAACTATCACTGAAACAGATTAAGTGCAAAAAAGAATACTTATAGGCTTTCTGTATCCAGATGGCTATTGAATCAGTGACAGCTAAGCCACAATGAGCAGCTAAGATACTAATACAGTCTCACAGAAATGTAACTCCTTATACAGTAGTATAAAGGAAAACATAAAAGTCTCAGAGAATCAGATAATACAAAAAGCTGTGCTCACACCCTGGATAGAATGGCTTCAACAGAAAGTAAACCAACCCCCACTGTGAATGCAACAACACTTGGGTGGGAGGGTGAGGGAAAAACAAAATGCAGACACAGAGAAAAGCAATCTCAAGCAAATCAATAAATGCAGCACAATTTTGTTAACTATGACTAAAACAGAAAAACAAAATGCCGACACAGAAACTGGCAATATCAAGCAAATAAATAAATGCAGCACAGTTTTGTTAACTATCACTGAAACAGATTAAGTGCAACAAAGTACACTTACAGGTTTTCTATATCCAGATGGCTATCGGATCAGTCACAGCTAGGCCACAAGGAGCAGGTAAGATACTGATACAGTCTAAAAGAAATGTAACTCCTTATACAGTAGTATAAAGGAAAACTTAAGAGCCTCAGGGAATCAGATAATACAAAAAAACCTGTGCTCAAACCATGGATAGGCTGGCTTCAACAGAAAGTAAACCAACCCCCACTATTAAACCAGATGAACAAAATCCAGTGACCAGAAATATCAAGCAAATAAATAAATGCAGTACAGTTTTTTGTTAACTAGCAGTAAAACAGAAAAACAAAATGCAGACACCAGGAAAAGCAATCTCAAGCAAATCAATAAATGCAGCACAGTTTTAACTATCACTAAAACAGAAAACACAAAATGCAGACACAGAGACCAGCAATATCAAGCAAACAAATAAATGCAGCACACTTTTGTTAACTATCACTGAAACAGATTAAGTGCAAAAAAGTATACTTATAGGCTTTCTGTATCCAGATAGCTATCGAATCAGACACAGCCAGGCCACAAGGAGCAGCTAAGATACTGATACAGTGTCACAGAAATGCAAATTCTTTTACCTGTAGTATAAAGGAAAACCTAAGAGTATCAGGGAATCAGATAACACAAAAAACTGTGCTCACACCTTGGATAGACTGGCTTCAACAGAAAGTAAACCAACCCCAAGTATGAATACAACAACACTTGGACTGGAGGATGGGAAAAAACAAATGCAGACACCGAGAAAAGCAATCTCAAGCAAATCAATACATGCAGCGCAGTTTTGTTAACTATCACTAAAACACAAAAACAAAATGCAGAGACAGAGGCTGGCAATATCAAGCAAATAAATAAATGCAGCACAGTTTTGTTAACTATCACTGAAACAAGTAAAGTACAAAAAGTATACTTATAGGCTTTCTTTATCCAGATGGTTATCAAATCAGTGACAGCTAGGCCACAAGGAGCAGCAAAGATACTGATTAGTTGCTGTAGTGATGATCCCTGTGCACTCACTGGTGTGACTGATGGCAATGAGATCACTTGCTACCTTTGCAAGGCAGTGCCAGGCATTTACTATTTACTAAGTTCTTCATAAGAGGTCCACTGCAGGTGTTTCTGGTGGTCTCTATGCAGAGGATAAAGAAAGGTCTTTGAGTCCTTCATGTGCCACCTTAGAACCCTTCCACAGTCAACACCCTCAGAAGTCATGACCACTTCACAGCTTACAGTCTTGAAGAAAATGGTAGCAGATTCCTTTTGACCCACATTCTTCTTCTTCTTCTTCTTTCGGCTGCTCCCGTTAGGGCTCGCCACAGCAGATCAATTGTTTCCATTTCTTCCTGTCCTCTGCATCTTGCTGTGTCACACCAACCGCCTGCATGTCCTCTCTCACGACATCCATAAACCTTATCTTAGGCCTTCCTCTTTTCCTGTTACCTGGCAGCTCCATCCTTAGCATCTTTTTCCCAATATACTCTGCATCCCTCCTCAGTGCATGTTCTCTGACTGTCTCCAAACCTTCCAACCTGGGCTGGCCCTCTAATATACTTATTCCTAATCCTGTCCATCCTCGTCACACCCAGTGCAAATCTTAACATCTTCAACTCTGCCACATCAAGCTCTGACTCCTGCCTTTTTGTCAATGCCACTGTCTCCAACCCGTATAATATAGCTGGTCTCACTACCCTCTTGTAGACCTTCCCTTTCACTCTTACTGGTACTCATCTGTCACAAATCACTCCTGACACTCTTCTCCACCCACTCCATCCTGCCTGTACTCTCTTCTTCACCTCTCTTCCACACTCACCATTACTCTGAACAGTTGATCCCAAGTACTTAAACTCATTCACCTTCGCCACCTCTACTCCCTGCATCCTCACCATTCCTCTGTCCTCCCTCTCATTCACACACATATATTCTGTCTTAGTCCTGCTGACCTTCATTCCTCTTCTCTCTAGAGCATATCTCCTCCTCTCCAGGGTCTCCTCCACCTGTTCCCTACTCTCACTACAGATCACAATGTCATCTGCAAACATCATAGTCCACGGGGACTCCTGTCTGATCTCGTCTGTCAACCTGTCAATCACCATTGCAAATAAGAAATGGCTCAGAGCTGAAACTTGATGTAATCCCACCTCCACCTTAAACACATCCGTCACTCCCACCGCAGACCTCACTGCTGTCACACTACCCTCGTACATATCCTGTACCAGTCTTACATACTTCTCTGACACTCCCGACTTCCTCATACAATACCACAACTCCTCTGACCCACATTGCAGGTGTCATATAATGCACTTCAAAAGGCAACAAGGCTACTGTAATGCCGTACATAGATGAATTACACACCAGACTGAGATTTGGGGTGTGAAAGACATGCTGGCTTGATTGTATGTAGCACATAACACCCACATCTCACCCCTTTATTACCATATTGCACCTCTAATGCAACAATGCTTCTTAACACACCTACATCCCTGCAGGGGTCAGTAACCAAACCAAGCATGTGCAGCATACTCTGCAGTCATTGATGCCTTTTCCCAGTTGGACACTAGCCTTGATGAGCAGCTTTGGTTTGGTACACATTGTGTAAAATGTGCAGTTAAGACAGTTTACCTTAATTACATTATTACCATAATTACAATGGTATAAACCTTGACATTTTGTGATAAAAACAGCTGCAGCCATTACAGTGCACATTGCACTACAGCAATGTGTATCTACTGCAGAGCAAAATAAAATTAATGGAAACAAAAAATATATACTTCAGAGAGGATAGACAGAGCTTTGTTTGCTGTGATAAGTCTAAACAAGACAGTAACATGGGGACAGAATGTGTGAGTAACTTTTACTACAGTATTGCTGTTGTTGTAGAGGGTTTGCCCATCATCAGACTGCTAAAGTAGGCAGGGACCTCAGAAGGCTTTGTGAGTAAGCTTTGCAGTCTATTTTCACAGTGTTTTATAAGATTATAGAATGACATAACCTATGATGGGGTCAGGGGATGTATGCTATATGCAGGGCGAATTTACTGCCTAGGTGTGGGTATCTATTTAAGGGGTATCCACAGCTAACTGCAGACAGTACTGTGAGCAACACAATGACAGATACTAGACAGACCATGGGGTGTCAGTAGAATACAGATGCAGTTGCAACAATTGTGGTAAGGTAGACATGCTGATTATATAGACTGAGGTGTGTTGCACATGAAACATATATTGTTGGGAGAATTGTCTTAATGACATTATGCTGTTTCAAGTTACCTGAAGGGTTTGCATACAATATACTCAGGAATGCCTTTCAGAGGACCACATCATTCTCTTGTATTGAACACCTAAAAAGGAGAGGGTGTATACAAATCTAGATAGTGGTTATAGTGTTACCATACATGTGTTGCATATGCACTGTATATATTTTTTTGGAGTGGGCAGCAACATCCAGCTCAGTATACAAATACTATGCACTGCAGATGAAAGCTGGGAGGGTACACAGAGTACAGGTGCAGACAACAGTAGCCATTCACTTGTATAGTGGAGAACAGAAATGTAATGGTGTGCAGGGATGGCACATAGTTCTTAGGAAATGATGCAGTGCCAGCCACACACACACACTGCTGCTTCAAATGTATCCAGTACATACTAGATGGTGTGAAAGAGGCACACCTCACCAGCTACAGGCAGCTGCCTCATGGCAGTAACCTGTGAAACTGGTCACTACCTCAGAATCTGTACTGAGTTTGAATAGTGTGATGATGGACTATTCTGTGGCTGCAGCAGATACCAGTGGACATTCATTCAGCATACGTATCTGTTCATATTTAGAGACCAAGATGGTTTCACATGAGAGAAAATGTATCAATAATTGTCCCAAGTAGAGACGGACATCTTGCTGCAGGACCTCTATGAACATGAGCCATAAATCCTCCTGACTGACAAGACTGACTGGGCCTTTCATGTACATATATGGCAGGATGTTGTTGCACTTGTAAATGCTTAAAGTGGCCATAACAGAACTGTACAACAAGTGCACTGTAGGATCAGCCTATGATCCTATCATCTACCATGTCTACAACAAGACAACTATCCTTGCTTAGGAGATGATGGCCATGGCTGGAATTCTGCCTACAAAGAAGTCATGGTAGAGTTTTTGTCATCACTGTCTAGGATGACTGACCACACCCTCATACTCAATGGAGGAATAAACATTGGAGCAGAACTTCAACCACCTCCTCAGCTGTCTGTGTATGTATCACATAGTGTGACATGCCACAACCATTACCTCTCACATGTTAAATATGATCTTATTAGCCCTAGAGTCACATTAGGACTCCAGCTGCCATGATATTCTGAACAAGGTATGTGGGCTTAAATTCTTTGGATACCATACAATTGTATAGCTGTTGTAGCACTTGGAGCTGGGATTGTCATGAAGTAGCCTCAATGCACTAGGTTCTTTCTGCCTGCTTTACCAGGAGATTTGACAAATGGGTCCTCCACTGTGGATGCAGAGATGCCTGTTGCTGGAGAAACATCTGAGTCAAACAATGATGACAGCTACAACATGAAGTAATTAATGTCCATAGTGTCACTGTCAGGCACAGCTACCATATGGGCACATTATCTTTCTCACCATTGACACAACTCCATTACCTGTACACCCAACTCTCAGTCACTGTAGGACAGGAGTTGGCCAGGACAGGGTGTATCCCCATCCCAGACCCCCCCTTCAACAGTCAGTGTTAGTGGCTCCTATGAGCATGGGGAGAGCATTATGGAAGATATGGAAGTCAATAATGCCTTGGGTCACACCCCACACTCAATATGACTGTTCCCATAGTCATTACACAATGTATGTGCTGAGTAGTCATTTAAGCACAGGAATATTCAACTGCTGCCACAAAAGAGCTGAGCTATGTAAAGTATGGGCTGTAATATAACATTGGAAATAATTTTTACATGTGTAAATAACATGTTGGCAGCACTCAGGGGGAGGAGATCATATATATTCATAGGCCTGTCTGCTGCTGTATGCTTGGACTGATGCCATTCACATGGCCATCTCTCATATGCCTCCAATGGAGTAACTCACTGTAGGATAAATAAGGCATAGTCTCATTTCCATGGAGCGACATCATGTATGCCTTCTACCAGTATTGAAGACATTGTGGCCAGCTATAGCCACTTCCATACAAGGTATAAGTGTTAGACAACAAAGTGGCATAGTCGACCGCTCATATTCACAAAGCACATCATCCTCTGTTGCCAACTGATGATTATGCCAGTGGAAATCTTCAGAGGGGACGGCTCTAAAGATAGGAACATGTACAGTCTTCAAGTATCTACTGAGGTCTTGTCTGAACCTGTCACAGAGACAGGCATGCATGCAGCAACGGGTCCCAGACAGTTTACTGAACAGCCATTTCTCCGAAAGTGAAATGGCCGGGCATACTTTCAGGGAAGTATGCTGAAAGGTAAGGGAAATCATTAGGAGAATGGCTGTAGCTGAGATCGTAGTACAGTGGGGATAAGGGAATATTCCCTTTTCCCCACTGTAGTGCGATCTTGGAGTGAGAATATAAAAGTAGGGGTGTGTGGGGGGCACAGGGGGCTTGCCCCCCTGCATAAACATGAGTTGTGTGCTTTTTTGTGTTTGTTTTTGTTTTTTTCAGTGTTTGTTAGGGACTTTAGCGAAAGTGCTTTTTCGGCAAATAGCACTTTCGCTAAAGTGGAATTGGTTATTTGGTTTCGGACAACTGAACTTTCGTTCAATCATCCTGGACCCGCAGCAACATGTGCAGGGGCTGTGTACATGCTGACCAAAACTCTCACCACCACATCTAAACACCTTCCCATACTGGAGACACCACTTGTCAGGAAATGACACTCATGTACATCTACATTATTAGGTCTCACACACACACACACACACACTCACTCACTCACTCACTCACTCACTCACTCACTCACTCACTCACTCACTCTGCTTTTTTCCAGTCCTTGTCACTGTGATCCTCAACACTCATACTTATGATGACAACTGTGCTCTGTCCTCAGTGCTGTGTTACCTGGGTAGCTTGTTTATTTTAAACAATAAGACCAGTACCTGCCCTGTCTAGCATAGCCTGATTGTAGAATCACAGGCATCACTGTTACTGTTTGTTATATCAAATCTAGCCCATAGTTGTGAACCATGTACTGACTGTTAGCTAATGCCACAGCATAATGCACCCACCTCTTCCTCAAACAGTAATCACCAACAGCTGGGTCAACTGCAAATTCCTCACCAGACCCTTCCTCTATTGCTAATCTGGCACATCCTGTCCTCCAACAGCAATACCCTGCTGAATCTTTCTATGTATCAGTATGTTATGTAACATTGCACGCATGGCAAATATCTTGCTGCAGATTTCCAAAGCATACTACAGCATGCCACAAGAGGCATGTAGGCAGCAGAAGCAGGCTTTCATCACTCCAAACATGTTTCATTGATGGGGTAGGTCTGCAACAGTGTGAAGCTGTATGCATTCTCTACCACAGTCTGTGGGTTTAGTATGGGTGTCATAAGCCATAACACTGTATTATATCTGCACTCATCAATATGATGTCCCAGAGGAGAAACACCATGCACAAATCACTGATATAAGTCACACTTGTAGCAGATGTGGGAATTATGGGCACGGCCTGGGTGGTACACTGATATATTGTATATTATAGCCTGTGTATTGCAAACCACCTAGCTGTTGATGCAGAGGAATATCTTCAAGTTTAATATACTGTTCTCCTTGTGTCCTAGGTGGGGTGTTGAAAATGATGATGTGGGTGCAGTTAATGGCACCAACTGCCTTCAGGAAATGTACTATTTCATAGAATGCCCACATGGTTTTATTTCTCTCTTCTACAATATATGGAAACTTCATATGCTACTGTATATACTGTACCACTGCATGGAGAAACTAGTACAGTATTCAAGGCAGATGCCTGCTTTATACCCACTGTGTCCATGTAGCAAGGATTGTCAATGTTATACATACTTTGGTGCCCATAGGTATCAGTATTCCATGTATCTCACATGTCTGCATGTGAGGTCGGCTCATGTAAACCAGCTCCAGTATCACATCTCTATCCACACAGCAGCAGTCCATTATTTCTGTGTTGTAGGGTGATGGAATATTAGGTGCGGTTGGATCCTTTGGTGGTGAGAAGGGTGAGGATTATCCACCTTTGTGGCTAGTGGTTAAGAGGATGACCTCCAACATGTTCATTTTAGCCAGTCCTACTGCTAACACAGCATTGTACTGCAGCCTCTGTCTATTCACCAGGATTTTATGACTTACAGCTGCAATGGCAGCCACAGCCCATTGAGCTGTGTTTATACATTTCTGAATCAGTCTGTCATGCTGTTTATCCTCTTTCACATTTGTCATTGACTTCATTATCAGAATGGTACTCATATCCATCTCATTATATGGTCATTTACGGAACATGACAGCTGCTGTATTTTGTGGCCTTGCATGCAGAGCTACTGATGTTTTTGAAATAGTCCCACCCTGTGGGCCACAGTTACTCATCACACAATTTTGCCTTGCAAATTGTGCTATTTTTTTATGTTGGGGCAATCCCCACACCATCTACACAAGGGTACTAATCCTAACACTAAAATCATTGTTTTTTTTTTTTTTTCGTTGTGAGGCAAGGTGCCATAAGGTCTATGCATAGGATTTAAACCTACACCCCTGAACTTTTTTTCATTGCCTCACTAAGTGTGAGATTCCTGACCATGGCATCCTTTTTTTTTAAATTATTGTTTTTTTTGTCTCCCTTGTGACATCGCTCAGCTGTCCCAGCCTGCAGTGCCCCATGTCCATGCTGTGGACTTGCTCCAGTATTGCTGGGGCCAGTCATGGATCCTAAGGGCATATGGGGAGGTTGGCCTTTTCTGCTTCCATTCTCTTCCTGACTCCCATGCTCATCAATCATGTCCAAGGACAACATCCCTCTTTGGACAATGCCTCTCCTAAGAGAATATCATCAACAAAGACCTTCCCTGTCTGACCAGCCAAGCCCATCTCTCCCTGCTGTCCCATCAATCTCCCGAGATGCTAATTGAACATGGGTCAGCTGGACAATAGTCAGGTCTTTATTCCTCAATGCCACCAGAGCGGCTGTTTGACCAAAGCATTCTTGATAAAAAAAACACTGTCTGTATAGTAGATGTAGCATTTTTGTCCATACAGTTGTCAGAGTAATTGTCAAAGCATTCTGTTCAAAATTTAGGTACACACCCTTTTAAACACTAAGAACAGTTGGCAGATATATATTTAAGGCAAAGTGTTAGCTGGTAAATCCTGTATCATTAAAAACCATGACTGTTTAGTTAATGTAACAGTGTTCTTTTTTATAAGACAGATGTCATCTCATGGTTCCCTCTAATGTTTCCAACACTATTATAATATTATTTAACAAACATAAAATGCTGTCCCTGCCTGATTAGTATGAAATGTGATGTAAAACCAGTGTTTCCAGCAGATCCAGTGTCCCTTTCTAAGGTCCAGGTAAACCATATAACCTATACAAATACAAGCAAAAAGGTGTAGATGATGTTGGGTATATATTTTGCTATCAAAACATGTTAATGCAATAACTTATAAAACAAGTCAGATTCATCAGAATTTCTTTTAAAAGACATTCTTTAACATTTTCAGAATAGTAATAATCTGATATACTCAGAACAGTTTATCAACACTGTTTTGTAATGGCTCAAGATCATCTTCAGATTCAGAAAGCATTATTACACTGTTGAGTTTCATGTGATACCCTGTTTCAACTTAATGATCACCATTAATATTTCATATATTTAAAGATATTCTAAAATTAAAAAATAATATGTCACATACATCTGTGTATCATTTGGGTTTATCCATGCTTCAGAACTGTTTTACTGACTTTCTAACTGTCAGCCTATAGTTAATTGCTTTGCACTGCAACCAAAATATTGTCATGGTAGCAAGAGAGCAATTGCTCTAAAGCTGTTGGACTTTAGATAACAAAATATGTGATCCCACAGCCTGAATCTGTGGTGTAGAGGGGATTGAGCCCAGACTGCTGTAGATCAGAGTGTGTCATATACCTTTAAGAAGCCTTCCAGTCAGCAGGAATGTGCATATAAGTAATGAGCACGTGCAAGCAAGAGTACCATTTTGAGTGAGCAGCCAGAGGGAGAGCATGCATGTGTGAGTAGTCAGTCAGTTAGTTAGTTCATTTAAGTTTAATGTTCCTGCTATCCATCCTGATGTGTTTGTATGTAATAAAGTACTTAAGTGAACACCTAAGCCTCATCGTCTTAGTCATATATATATATATATATATATATATATATATATATATATATAAGACAAGCAACATGGTGTCAGAATGGGACCTAGAGTCAAAACCATGCACAGTTAAAGTTTGAGGAATATATAGGAGTGGATTATCCAAGCTGCTCAGACGACTCGCAAACAGGTCAGAAACAAATTCCAGGTCCTCAAACTTGCTTAAATGATTTTTTACTCAACGAATATAAAATAAAACACACTCAGAACGCACAAAACAAATGTCTAATTAAATGAAATGTCCAAAACTGCAACATATTGATAAAAATATCTGAAATAATTACAAAAATGTTTGAAACAATATCCGAATTACATAAAATGTATAAAAAAGGGGAAAATGACAATATTTTTTCGCTATGTGCTACTTTTTCACATTAACTAAAGCTATTTGAAGTATCCAAAGTGTGCAAAGTGTTGGCAAGTGTGTGTAGTATTACAGTACAGTCATTTTGCAAAGTACAGCTATGTTAAAGAATATTTCACAAAGTACAGTCTTTCAAAGAGTTTATTGTGCATTTGAATGTTATCACAAGTACCTGGTGTGTGTACATGTTCATAGATAATTACAAGGGCCATATTTGCATTGTGTTTAAACAAAATTTGTTGGCATGGCAGAAGGATTTTGCAGACCAAGTCCACTTGTGTTTGATAACAATACTGCAGAAATCGGAGAGGGTCTGAGCAAGAGTACAACATTTTCATACATACTGCTTTTTCTGACAAAGACACACACACATACAAAGGCATTTATTCTGCTTAATTTAGCTGGGATAGAAGCCACTGAAAGGGAGTGTTCATTTGTGTATGCGCCTGCTGTGCATGCAGGGGATGGGAAAAACCACCATATAGTGGTACCGTCTGAAATGCAGGAAGACCATGAGTGCTTAAAATGTAAATTTAGAAAAATGTGTAATCCCCAAATGAATATTACAATGGTAAGGCACATATTTTACACAAGAGATCAAAAGCCTGATGAAACTTTTGAAGGATATATAACCTACTTGAAAAATAAAGCTAAAACGTGCAGATTTGGTGATTTAATAGATGAGCTGATAAAAGACAGGGTTGTGTGTAGTATTAAAGATGATGCAGTGAGAAAGATTTTGCTTTGAGACAGAGGTTTAACTTTCAATAAGGCCATATAGATTTGTCAGATATATGAAATTACAGAAAACTACACAAATATGCTTACAAATGAGAAAAGCACACACGTGGCTTCTCCTACTGTTAATGTAGATAGTATGCAGCACATGGTTAAAATGTACAAACGTAAGGGTGGGGCAGCTTCAGTGAAACCCAGAGCCTTTCTAGCAAAATCCAGAGCATGCTCAGTGAAGCCCAATGGTGAGGCAGCTAAATCAAAGAATGTGCCCCCACCTAGCCTCATAGTCAACTGTCGTAATTGTGGTGGTAATCATGAATTTAAAAGAGAAACTTACTTAGCTTTCGGTCAGCAGTGCCACAAATGCAGAAAGTGGAATCATTTCAAAAGGTTCTGTAAATCAAAAGAGGCAAGTTGATCAATTAGAAAGTCGTGACTCTACTTTTTATGTTGATAGTGTATCTGTGCTTGGTGAAACAATCAATGCAATAGATTTGTGGGTAAAGAATGAAGTATTGTGTACTGTTCAGATTAATGGGAGACCAATGGAGCTCAAAGTTGATACTGGCTCAAAGTACAATGTTATCTCAGCAGAAATGTTTGCTAGAGTAAAAGATGGTGAGAGGCCTGATTTGGTGAAGTGTGGGAAGCTTGTTGCTTGTGGTGGTGAAGAAATTCATACTTGAAGGCTCAGTAGTGCTTTCATGTTACTTTGCTGGGAACAGCTATGACTTGCAAATTTATGTAGTCAAGAGATCTGTACAGTCACTATTAGGCCTCAGAGACAGTTTGAAAATGAGACTACATTCATTTAATAAGAAAGTCCACCATGTAAGCTTGAAGGATAACAGCTCCAATTTCAACCAGACTATTTTTTCTGACTACGCCGATCTTTTCCAAGACAAATTAGGTGAACTCCCAGTTGTCTACTCCATGCAGCTAGACCCTGAAGTAAGCCCAGTCATCAGACCAGTACATAAAATTCCAGTAGCTTTGCAGAACAGAATCAAGACTGAGCTAGACAGAATGGTGCAGCAAGGAGTAATTTGTCCAGTAGAAGAACCAACTGAATGGGTATCCTCCATGGTGGTAGCTCATAAGAAAAGCTCAGATGACATTAGAATATGTATTGACTCAAGAGACTTAAACACAGCACTAAAATGACCTCACCATCAAATGTGCACAGTTGAAGAAGTTGTTGCTCTTATGCCAAATGCCACTGTTTTTTCTGTCTTAGATGCAAAAAGTTCATTTTGGTAAATTTTGCTTGACCATAAATCCTCACTGCTAACTGCATTCACTACACCATTTGGAAGGTACAGATTTCTGAGAATGCCATTTGGAATAAATTCTGCCAGTGAAGTCTTTCAATGTGCAATGGAACACATTTTTTCTGGCTATCCATGTGCTATTATAGTAGATGATATTCTTGTAGGAGGCAATGGTGAAGTCAAAAATTATAGAAACCTCAAAACAGTTTTAGACAGAGCTTGTGCAGTCAATCTTAATGTGAATCCTCAGAAATGAAAATTCCAGCTATGAGAAGTTACTTATGTTGGTCATTTGTTTACCATTTCAGGCTTACGACCAGATCCTTTCAAGCAAACAGTGATTCTTGAGATGCCAGCTCCAGACAATGTCTAAGCTCTACAATGTTTTCTTGGCATAGTCAACTATCTAGGTAAGTTCATTCCAGATTTGAGCCAACTTTCAGTATTGCTCAGAGAGCTGACATGCAAAGATATATCCTGGTCCTGGTTAGGACAACACCAAAGGGCATTTGATGTCCTGAAACAGAATTACCAGCCCACCTACTTTAAGATACTATGATGTTCACAAACCAGTAACTATTTCCTGTGGTGCTTCTAAGTTTGGTCTTGGTGTAGTCATTTTTCAAGAGGGTAGACCAGTATCCTATGCATTGAGAACTGTTAACTCAAACTGAGATGCAGTATGCTCAGATAGAAAAAGAACTCTTGGCAATTGTGTTTGCATGTTTGAAGTTCCATGATTATATTTTATTGCCAACCTATTCAAATCGAGACTGACCACCAACCTCTAGTCACTATTTTGAGAAAGCCAATGTACACAGCTCTTGCTAGATTGCAACGCATGATGCTCAAATTGTAAAAGTATAATTTCAATCTTGTTTATACAAAAGGCAAACTTTTTTATCTTGCTGATACCTTATCCAGATTGCCCAGAAAAACAACTGAACAGCATGAAAATAAGAAACATGATTTTGAAGTCATGGAAGTGAGAAATTTTTCTTCTATGAGTCTTCATGAACTTAGAACTCACACCGCTTTAAATCCAATTTTCCAGAAGCTCAACCACTTCATCAGTCAAGGATAGTCTTCAAAGCAATCTTGTTTACCAGTAGATGTGCAACAGCATTTTCCTTACAGAGACGTGATTTTGTCAGAGAATGATATCATCATGAAAGGTCCAAAAGTGATTGTTCCAAAATCCTTGCAACAAGAGTATATTAAGATGTTGCATTGTGGCCAGCCAGGTACTGATTCTACCCAAAGAAGGAGGAGAGGACTAGTATTTTGGCCTTCTATGTCAAAAGATATTGAGAAAAAACTCATCGTGTTCTGTTTGTAATAGTACTAAACTGCATCAACAAAAAGAACCACTTCATTTAAGCTAGATTCCTGAACTACCTTGGTCAACAGTAGCCATAGATATCTTTGAGTGGAATGGTGATGTTAGCAGACTCTTATTCAAATTGGTTCAAGATTAACCTACTTCCTAACCTAACATCCAGTACTGTCATTACTAAGTTGAAGAGACATTTTTCTGTCCGTGGTAATCTGCACAATCTCATTTCTGACAATGGTGCACAGTTTACAAGTCAGCAGTTCAAGAAATTTGCTGAAACATGGGACTTTGTTCATATTATGTGTAGTCCTGAAGACCCACAGTCAACTGGCTTGGAGGAACATGCAGTTCAAAGTGGAAAACAGCTGTTAAAGAAATCAAAATGAGACAATACAAATGTTTTTCTAAACCTCCTGAATCCCATAAACATTCCTCATGATAATCATCTTGTTTCACCTGCCCAGACACTTATGTTGAGACAAACCAGAACCACACTACCAATCAGTAGCAATTTGTTGGTTCGATGTGCTAAGAACAACAAAGCAGTGAAAGCTCAGCTCCTGAAAAAGGGTCTGTACCAGAAGTCCTACTATGATAAGATCAGCAAGCTGCTCAATCCATTACAAGAAGGGGTGATAGTGAGGATGCAGACAGCAAAAGTTTTGATCAGATTGGATTTGTGAAAAGTTTGTGTCAAGACCCAAGATCGCACATTGTGAAATCACAGGGAACATTTAGAATGAATCGGAGGAATTTATTACCGGTGTCTGAGCCAGTGTTGCATCATCTTGCCTGTAATAAAGACTGTAGTTCTCAGAGTGACTTATCCTATGTTCCAGTTCCAGAGGACATTCCAGCAGATGTCCCTATTCCCGAGAATATCCCCGAGAGTCCTAAAGCAGAACATTCACCAGTGACTATCCATGTTGCTAAACCCAGTCCTAACTATTACATTACAAGATCAGGTCATATTTCCAGACCTAGTTCCAGATACACAGCAACCTGGACATGAATGTTGTTTTGTTCATTATTTTCTATATAATTTCCATGCCTATTCAAATGTCATTATCATTGCAAGACAGCTCATTAAAGAGAGAGGATGCAGATCAGAGTGTGTGATATACCTTTAAGAAGCTTTCCAGTCAGTAGGCATGTGCATATAAGTACTGAGCATGTACAAGCAAGAGTGCCATTTTGAGTGAGCAGCCAGAGTGAGAGCATGCATGTGTATAGTAGTCAATCAGTCAGTTAGTTCATTTAATGTTCCTGCTATCCATCCTGATATGTTTGTATGAAATAAAGTACTTAAACGAACAACCAAGCCTCACCAACTTATTGAGATACACAGGATGAGCAACAACTGTAGCCTAGGTAACCAAAGTTTGATTAGCAACCATGATATTGAAGGAACCAGGTGGGAGAGGGGAAGGAGTAAAAGGATGTGGCCACTCACCTCTCCATGAGGAGACAGGGGTTTGCCCACATGCAGAGTCACACAGGGTGGTGTGATCACCCTGATGGAGACTGGAGTGACCACTGTTCATGTTGCAGGGGGAGTGGCAGGGATGCTTTAAGTGTCCATCCCTTGCAGAAGTGAGGTGTTGCCCTTCATGAACATTGCACTACCTTCCCTTATACCATGCTGGGCATGTGAATATCAGGGACAGAGAGAAAAAAGAAAAGTGATCGAACCGCCAGAGAGGATTTTCTGTTAGACAATATCTCTTGATTGGTTCTCTCCCAGTGATCAGGATAAATGAGCTGATTGACAAACAGGGGGTTTGATGGTTGGCAGGCAGTGGGGTAAACAGTCCAACAAAAAAGAAGTAATGTGTGATCACTTTTAGTATGAAATACAATGTGACATTTTGTAGGGGGACACTAATTGTATGCTGTTGCTGTTTGTGAAAATGGATGGGACTTCACTGAGTGGTTTGGTTGCAGTTTTGGTGAGATCCTCTTCAGAGCCTTTGTATAGCTTGGCTGACTGTTGCATCCAGCTGATGTAGAGTCTATCCAAGGTACCTACCAACAGAAGACTATAGCATTTGTACTGAATCCAAGTACATCAGGTTCTATCTAGGGGGCATATTTTTTTTCATTCTTCTTCAGTTTGTTGGGTACTAGTGATGTCACTCAAGAGACCATCACTCTGGTAGCCATAAACCTATGTGGGGCAGTACAGCAGATCCAAGGACCATAGCCCCAGTTCCTCAAATATCCAAGTCATACAGTTGTTGACAGACTGATGGCAGTCAGCTATGTATCACAGTGAATAGCTACTTTGTCAGTCTTCCTAAAATAAAGTAAGCCAACTTTATAGACTGTAAAATCAGATTAAATTATAAGGATTTCTCATGCCAAAGGTCATTTGGCTTGTGGAACACTGGAATAGTTTACCAGTATGAAGTGACAGAGTATCCTCTGTGGAGAATTTTTATTTGCATTGCTTATTTAACAATACTGCATTAGAAATTAAAAATTGAAATGTGGGGCACAATAGTAAATACGTTTTTGTATGTTAAACAGCGATGTTGTAAACAAATTAAAAAATAACAAAGGAGGAAAGCCTTCAATTCTTTGCCAGGGTTTACATATCTAAATTGGTAACAGATTGGATTCAGTTTCATAGAGGGATAAGATGACATATATTGCACAATTTAAGACTATTAAATTCAGTGAAATACTACCATGTGATGTTCTACTTTGTGTAAGTGATTTTATAGATCACTGATTTTAGCTTAATAATGTACTGGATGACCTAAATTCTACCACTGAATTTGTGGTGCAGTAAAGTGAGCAGTGATTAAGGCAGTGACAACAGAACAGAAATCTTTGCAATGTCATTGGAATTGACTAGATTGCAGACAACTGCCATTACCAACCGATCAAGCAGAGCTAAGTGCAGTCATGCTTGTCTTCACATAGTGGGATAAAATCCGAACCAAAATGGCTCATGAGTCAAATGAAGAAAGGTGTAAGAAGTGCTCCTGAAAAAGAGAGCAGTTAAGTTGTATGAACTTGCAATAACCAAAGATAAAAAATATATGAAAAGATATGCATTGACACTTAGCATAAAGCAAAATTATGAATTTAAATACCTATGGAAAAGGATGGTGTAGGTGTGAAAAACTGAGTATCAGAAAACCGGTATAAGACTAGGGCACTCAACTTAGCTATATAAAAAAGATGGAGGCTGGAAAGGCAGTTTTAGAAGCAAATGCTGAAATACAATAAAATACAGCTGTATCTCTTAAGACAAGAAACTGAAGCTTTACATATAACTAAGAATCAAATAGTCTAAGCTAGAAAATGATATTGACTGGGAGAAGGACTAGAACATGGTGTTAACAATCACCGCATTATCAGGATACTGTTTAAGTATACAGAGTGGTACCCCATTTGTCAATCATGCAAACTCTGCTACTAGAAAATGTTAAGTAACTGGAAGAAAAATGCATATGTCTTGGAAACCAGGTAAATGATCCCTAATAATATTGTACATGGCACTGCAATAATATTCACAAACAGTCTGATTTGAGAGCATGCAGTCTTGATTGTAGATACAAGGTACAATACCAGTGGCAGGCTACATTAAATACATTCAGAATGTTGAACATTTTGAATACAGAAACTAAAACAAGTACCCCCAGAACATTGAAACACAAAATGCTGGAGTTGAAAAAATATAGAAAACACACTTTATGCAGGAGTGAATTAATCTTTGTTTCATGTGTTGTTAAACTGCAGATGGAAGATAAGAGAAGGGACTAACCATGTTCCAAGATACTTGAAAGAATGGAAATTCTGCAAAGGTATAATACTGTGGCTTTGGATTAACAGGACATTATGGATTCTACTAAGTTTCTGCTTGGTCCTAAGAATACTTGTGGTAGATGTAGATATTGCACCTACATCATGCAAGGAAGCCAGATTAAGATCAAGAGTTTTGGGATAGTGAACCCCACCTTTATTAACACTGTTAATCCAAGGAAATTATATATGTAGCTAAGTGTAATAACTGTGATAAATTCTATATTGGTAAAACAGAAAGAACATTTAAAGAAAGGATTTACAAGCATTGTTATGCTATTAAACCAATGACAGGTTTAACGCCCTTTCAGAACATGTGCAGTATAATGACAGAAACAGTTTTGAGTTCCATGTGCTTGATTCAGTTTATTAGGATCTTAGGGAGGGACAAAGGAAAATCCAACTTGAATTAAGAGAACTACAGTGGCAATTAAAGACAAATGGGACAGGACCATATGGTTTAAATGACATGATTATTATCAATTGTTGTTTGAAAATGAAATCTTAGAATTGCATTTGACTCAACTATATATACATTTTAGGTTTTACAAAAATAATTTTTTAAATGTTATATATTTTGACTTGGTGGACTGAGTTTAATAATGAAATACTTAATTTTATTAATTAATCTGTGAATGTGATTTGGGGAGGGGTGAAAGATTATTTAAATACATATGTGTTTACATAGTGTTTTATCTCTGATTAAGTCCTGTATACTGAATTGTAGACAAAAGTACTTAGGTTGAGTATTTTTGGAATAAATGTGGTTTTCTTTCAAACTTGGGAGTTATTTGTTTGGCACCAACACATGATTTTGGTACTCACTGTCTTTTATTCAAACATTGGATTATTGTGGAGTTGTAGTGCTGTTTTTAGTATAGTTTTTGTTTTTGATGAGCCAAGCAGGATTTTTTTTATTAATCCATTTTATTAATCCATTGGATGAGAGAGTGGAAATCTGCTTGTAGGTCATGCTGTAGGGTACTTAGGGTCTGATTTGAGTAGTACAGGAACTTGGCATCAGCAAAATTGTAAGAGGGGAAGCTGAGGTAGGTATAACCAGCTCACCTATGCCAAGAGATGAGGACAAGGGATTCATGCCATACTTACAACAGAGTTCATGGCCATAATGGTCTTATGTTGAGTTTTGGGCTATAGAAGTAGGTAGGACATATAAACAAATAAATAATTAAATTTTGATGGCTGTGAGTATGATGCTGCATTAGGATGCCTCAGTGTCCTTTCAGGTAACAGGAGGGTTTCTGATTAGAGCTGGAATGTCGGTAGTTACTCCACGTGTCGGAGATCAAGTAGAGACGCCAGTAAAAGCTGATGGTCTGCGCCACGGAGGGACAAAAATTAAAAAGAAAAAGAATATAATGCAGTATATAAACACACAAAAGCTGTAAACCTGATGAGACACATTTAAGTTATTGTTGTGTGGCAAGTATAAAACTCAGTAAATCACTTAAAAAATATATTACCACCTAAACATCAACATTTAGACTAAAGCTCAAACAACAATGATGTAGCTGTAAAAGCTGAAGTTGTGGCTCTTAAATATAGCTGTTGTAGGCACATGCTTCTTGGGCAGCTGAGACTGACAATGTAACTGACAACAAGATGACATGAAAGTGCAGTTCACACTTGAGTAGCTGTGTAGACGTCACAGGTCATTCCTGAAAAATTAAAATACTTCGGCCGTGGAGCCTTGACTTGTGGTTAGAAAGTAGCTTATTATCTGCATAGTCATATCCCTGTATCACAAAATGTCCTCAGTATAATCAGCACAGCAGCCAACCAGAACTGAGCTGAAGGAGAACATATCTCACAGTATGTACTATCATCATGAGAAATACTTATGGGGAAAATGAAAAATGTCATGGCATATACATTTAGACTTCAGCTCATGACAAGAAAAAAAACTATTCACGTAGGAGACTCACCTGGAAGTATGAATAACATAAAACCGGGACATTTTGCCATGTGTAGTTGATGCAGACTAAAGTCTTAAAAAAGGAGAACATCTTGAACAAATCAGGATGGAAAACACATGCCTAAGGTCTTCAAGATCAAGTGCTAAATACTTTTTTGCATACTGGTAACATTAAACTAGCACCACTTATCTGATAAGAATCATAAGTTTATTTAGTTCAGCTAGTTGTATTACAAATCATGTATTTCTCATGGTTTCTGTTCAATTCAGTTGATTAGTCAAGACAATTTGCAGTTTAAGCAAAACTTGCAAAAAACACATACACTAATGGGTTCCCTATGTTACACCAACAGCTGAGAAGATCGACACTCAAAACACCGACACCAGAAGAGCAAAACCTCAAAAACACAAAAGTTCAGATGCCCGACAAACCACAATCCCGACACTGAACAAAACAAAAAGTTCACTGTAACACACAACACACACACAACAACCTAAAAACCTACACTACACCTTACACAAAACTATCCATGCACTAACCTTAACCCAAACTCTAACCCTAAGGTTTGTAACTATCGCACACTCACCTTACCCGCTCCCTAACCCTAAGGTCCGTAACTATCGTACACTCACCTTACTCGCTGCCTAACCCTAAGGTCCGTAACTATCGCACACTTACCTTACCCGCTCCCTAACCCTAAGGTCCCTAACTATCACACACTCACCTTACCCGCACCCTAACCCTAAGTCTCTCACTATCGCACACTAACCTTACCCGCACCCTAACCCTAAGTCCCTCACTATTGCACACTAACCTTATCCTCACCCTAACCCTAAATCCCTCACTATCGCACACTTACCTTACCTGCGCCCTAACCCTAAGTCCCTCACTGTCACACACTTACTGGGTCACGCTCACAAGTTACCCCTGTTGGTGTTTTCGCTGTCGGGATTACGACTTGTCAGTCATCTGCTTCATCATTCTTCTGGCGTCGGTGTTTTGAGTGTCGATCTTCTGAGCTGTCGGTCTAACGTAGGGAACTTGCTCATACACATGCGACCACTCACATGCATATATTGTGGTAATTAATATAAATTAGCATGGGTTCCCCACATTAGACCGACAGTTCGGAAGATCGACCCTCAAAACACCGATGCCAGAAGAACGACGAAACTGATGACCGACAAGTCATAATCCCGACTGCGAAAACATTGACAGGGGTAACTTGTGAGCGCGACCCTGTAAGTGTGCGATAGTGAGGGACTTAGGGTTAGGGTACGGGTAAGTTAAGGGCACGATAGTGAGGGACTTAGGGTTAGGGTGCGGGTAAGGTTAGTGTGCGATAGTGAGGGAGTTAGGGTGCGGGTAAGGTTAGTGTCTGATAGTGAGGGACTTTAGGGTTAGGGAGTGGATAAGGTGAATGTGCAATAGTTACGGACCCTAGGGTTAGGGAGCGGGTAAGGTGAGTGTGCGATAGTTACGGACCTTAGGCTTTGGGAGCAGGTAAGGTGAGTGTGCAATAGTTATGGACCTTAGGGTTAGGGTTTGGGTTAAGGTTAATACATAGTTTTGTGTAAGGTGTAGTGTAGCTTTTTAGGTTGTTGGTGTTCTTGTGTTGTGTGTGTGTTGTGTGTAACAGTGAACTTTTTGTTTTGTTCAGTGTCGGGATTGTGGTTTGTCGGGCATCTGAGCTTTCATGTTTTTGAAATTTCATTCTTCTGGCGTCGGTATTTTGAGTGTCGATCTTCCGAGCTGTTGGTGTAACGTAGGGAACCCTTATGAGCATGTGTGTGCATGTGTGTGTGTGTGTGTGTGTGTGTGTGTGTGTGTGTCTGTGTGTGTGTGTCTGTCTGTGCATGTGAGAGAGTGGAGGTGTCTGTAAAATTATAAGGCAGCCCCAATAACTACAACTTTTGCAACTATGCAAACAAGTAAAAATGCATGTGCAACACACATGATGATAATACATTCAGAATGAAATGGTACAGACAAAATTAAATTTCAGCTTTGTACTATAGTACTAGGCTTTACTCACACTGGGAGGTAATAGAAATACATAAAACAGTGTAGTTCATGTAGCACTCAGATTATGCTCCCAAAACGATAAACATTTTAAATGCTTCCCTAGTGCAAGAACTGATCATACTAGTGTTTAGAGGTGCTAAACAAAAGTTTAAGTCCCCCTAAGCACTGTTATGATCAGGTCTCAGGTTAGGGATATTGTTGGAAAGAAAGAGCAGCAGCAGAAGGTAAAACAACTTTTAAAAGGTATTAGAACTTCACTTAGCCCCAGTTTTAAACGAATGTGTGGCAGAACAGAGTGTATAACAGCTTTTAAAGCTATTCATTCTTCAAAGGGACATGCTGTTCCTGCCTGATGTCTGACTGTGCTGCTAAAACACTCCACACTCCTATACTTTTTTATCTCTGTACCTGGTAGTACCTGGAGCAGATAAAGCTCCATGCAACACAACAAACATTGATTGTGTCTCTAATCATAACCTGGTGTATTCTTGACAAGGATGAAAAGATTCACCTCCTGAGCATTGATCTTGAGGTGAATTTCTTATCATCCTTGACTCAAACATGTAATGCACTGTTGTAATCAGACACCAGATCATAATCTTCCATATTAATTAAGCTCAGTATTATAGTGCTTATAACTGGGTGATTCATTCCTTTGCAAACCTTCAGTTATACAGATGTCAGGAGGCCAAGCAACACCTCAAGCCATCAACTCAATAGTACCATAACCAATATGCAAATCTAGGAGATGTTTTCAGTGGTTAGTAGAAGTAATTAGCAAATTAAATGTAGTAAGTACAGTTCACAAAGGACAAGGAATCTTGATTATTGCTTTTAATACACAGGACAAAAAGTAATGCAAGGACGTGATGAGAACTGTTTTAGTGAAATTTTAAAATTGCAAAACTTGTTGTTATTAAGTAAGCATGTTATCATTGGGTAACTAATACATTTAAAAGCAAACAAAAAGTGAAACGTACATGATTTTACAGCTATTACAGTTAGCCAATTTATAACATCAGTACTGCATTCACCAGGGATTTGTCCTCACCCCCTGCTAGAGTTGGGAGAGAATATATCACTGTCGAATGCATGACACGGTTAATGTTATTGCAGGCCACAGAAATGCATGATGTACCAATATCACTCACTGGTGCTGTTGTCAGAGCACTGGTTGCAGCAGCTAAAGTTTCATGCTGAGACTGAAAGCATGAAACTTAGTGATATGCTGTCTGGAAAGGGGACTTATAATTCAGGCACTGGGAACATGACAGCAAAAGCACTGCTTTTAAAACTAGAAACACAATGAAGAGCTGCACTAAAAGTAAACTGCACATCTGAGCAACTTCTGAAGTGACGTTGTCTTGCAAGCTGTGCTGACCTCTGTGAACCATTTTTATAATGAGGGGCTATGTAAATGAATGGAAAGGACACTCTAAGCACATGATCTTGGCTACAAGCTCTACAGATACATTTGTTGAGACCATATAACACACTAACATTTTGGACAGGAGGTGTGAGTAGCCTCTACCATTTGACCATTTCACCATTCCTCTCCCATGCCTTTATCAAAGCTGTTTGGCAATATAGTTAAGCACTGGACATAATCATCTAATTGCAAAATGGAGCAGATGACTGACATCATCCAGTGTTAAATTGTCAGTGTGCAACCAAAATATAGTAGGATAAAAGGGTTTTCTTATATTGGGCTGCTTGTTTCAGAATCAACCTTTTGCAGTACCATGCTGGTAATGTCTTTTTTTAATGACTCTCTGAAACTGTGAATAGGGAAACCTGTCATATATTACTATTCAGATAATGACTTTTGTCAAAAAGACAGAAAACCTTTCATTCTGAGATACCAAAATTGCAGCTAAACAAAAAAAAAAAAATCAAGACATGACTAAATTACTGTTTAGAAAAGAGTTGTGTGATCTGAAGTGCACAGATTAACTGGGTAGTAAGTACATAGAATGCTTCACCAAATCAGGATACTTTCAATTACTACTAAGTAGTAAAATGTTACAGCTAAAATGCATTGTGCGACTGGACTGGCAGATTCCGTATGAACTATTAATGTCGTGTTATACTATTCTAAGCCAGCGGAGAGCTGCACTTAACTCAACATGCACAATTACATATAAAATAATAATAATAATAATAATAGAAGCTCTATTCTCTGATATCTGATTGGATGAGGATGTAAAACAGCATGTAGAAGCTGTACAACAGGTACCAGACTAGAAAATCTGTATTGTAATGTTTGTTTCCTTTTAAAGTTTGCTTCACTACAAAATTAAAGAAGGGCAGAAACAGAAAGAGAAAATATGTGATATGTAGGCAACATAGCAACACAGTTGTCCATACTGGATGCTAATGGAGGTATAATGAAATGATAATTAGCTACAATATTAAATTGAAGGATAGCCACTATGGTGGGCTGATTCCAAAACCTATAAAATCTGAGGCATTAGCTGCTTCCAACAGTTAATTTGGCCACCATAAAATCCTAGTGTTACAGGAAAGAGGAAGGATGTTAGGGGTAAACATAGCATTAGCAAATGTGTATATGCAACAAGCTGTACTCAACGGTGGTAGTCAAGATGTTGTATGTCTTCACCCTCGAAGGTGGACTGTACTTAACATTTCATGGCCTTCACGACACTGACATTACGGACAGGTACCATGTGGACAGGTCTACCATGCAGGAGTTGGTTGATATGTGTCACTCTCATCTGCTGGACAGTGGGAATCATGGAGTACCCATCCCAGTGCAAACTAAGGTATGTATCACTTTGAGAGTACTACCTGCAGGGACTTTCTAAGTGACAAACAAGGGACATAGTGGGGCACCCCAGGCATCTATCTCAATAATATTCCACTAGTTCCTTGATGCACTGCTACAGTATTTGAGGGAGCATATGTGGTTTCCTTATACATAGAGGACACAGTCAACATCATGTGGAACCATACCTTTCAACCTCTTAGAGCAAGAAATCTGGACAAAGCCATTAGTAATGGGGGACAAAGGCCCAAAAATAGGGACAGTTTTTAAATATTGATCTTACAATATTTGAAAGTAGATAGAATAACAGGTTTTGTGTTAGTGTGAATTTTCTGAAGGGTATGAAGTCTTAAACTCAAATGGCTGTCATTATTTTCTGACTTAAATCTTCAACAATTTGCTAATGATTTGCTAGAAAACCATAATTTTATGAAAAACAGACCAAAATATGAGGCAGAAATCTGGACATTCTGCAAAAATCTGTATAGTTGTACGGGACTTTGATGACATAAGCCATTTTCTTGAGGTACTGAAGACAGTGGAGTGTACTTGCATTGAAATAAAGGCCTTAACTTGTGAAATGGGAAGAGGTTACATTAACCATAAAGGTTAACACTCCATTAATTGCCAGGTGGTCAGTGAAGTACAGGATAGAATATACAATGTGTTTGCAGGCCAACCAGACAGTACCAATGAATCACACAATTGGCTTACATGTGACCTGTATCAACAGTTTGAGAGAGGTAATTTTTCCTAGGGATATCTTATTGCTGATGTTGGATATACCCTGGAGAGATGATTATTGACACCAGCCAGAAATCCACAGACTGTGGTGCAGTGTGGCTACAGCTATGTTCTGTCACAAACTCAGTCAATACTGATAATGTGCTTGTGCTGCAGATGGCATGCTTTTGATGTTCAGATATATCCAGTGGTGCCATGCAGTATGGCCCTGGCACATGTACAAAGATATTCTCCTTATGTGCAGTGTTACATAATATAACACTGAGGAAGCAATCGCAGCTCAGAATGCATATAAAGAGAAACATGTGCCATGGAGGTTAAGCTTGATGAGGAGTTATTGAAAGTCCCAGCAGCAGCGGAAGACCATGGCTGATGAAGGTGGGTGCAGTACACCGTGACAATGGCCATGAGACAGCAGATGGTTCGTAAATTTGGACCATATTAAAACATATGCATAACAATAAAAGTGATGTATGCAAACCTACTAACAGACTGTGTTTACTGGTTCATAGACTGGACACACTGTGCATAAGACATAGGCAACCCAAGTAACAAAGTACAAAGGACAGGGCACAGTTATCATCATTCTGACAGGTTGGGGGGCACCATGCAGAGTCTTCCACAGGAAAACTTGTGCATGCTGCCCCAGCTGTAATAACCTTTGTACAGTATGTGTATTATGGGGGTTAGTTCAGGACCTAAGGTACAATGATCTGGGAGGGAGTACTGTGTGTGTGTGTGTGTGTGTGTGTGTGTGTGTGTGTGTGTGTGTGTGTGTGTGTGTGTGTGTGTGTGTGTGTGTGTGTGACTGGGTCCTGCCAGGAAATGTGTGTGTCTGCTAGGACACAGTCTCCAGTGGCTACAATATCATTAGACAAGACAGACCACTTCGTAAAGGGGGTGGAACTGCCTTACTGTACAAGTCCAACTTAACTTTATGTCAAATACCAAACTCCTACCCCTCCCTCAATAATTGGGACATACTTATCTCACAACTTCAACTTCACCCTAAAAAGGTCATCACCACAATTGTGACCTATATTCCACCTGGTAATACACTTGCTAGCCTTGAAGACTTCTTATCCTGGTGTTCTTCCACATACTCACAAGAAACCCTTATTCTGGGGGATTTCAACCTAGGTTGGTTCACCTGTATATCAGAACCACCAAGTAATCTAATAAATCTCCATGGCTACCAGCAGCTAGTCCAAATCCAACTAGATGTGATAAAAAATCTAAAAGCAAATCCATCCTTGACTGGGTCCTAACTAACAATCCCACATTGTACCCCGACGCAGGCTGTCTCCCAGACACCTTAAGTGACCACAACATAATATACTTTATACGTAGTAGAACAAGCATATGCAAAACCACTAACTATATATCCACTAGAAACACAAAATATTCTCTCCTGAGGTCCTCAAAACTTTACTCTGTAACTGTGACTGGACCCCCCCCCCCTCTAAAAACCCTCCCACTTGACCAGGCTGTAGCATATTTCAACAAACATTTCTACAACACCTAGACACTGTCACTCCATTGAGCAAAATCAAGGTTAGAACCTCTACAAACCTCTGGCTCAGTAAAGAAACCAAACAAATCCTCAAGTCCAGAGACACTGCCTGGCTTTACTATCAAAAAAACCAAAGAAACACAAAGCCTAACTAAGTACCAAGAACTGCGCAACCATGCAAAAAAATGCATTAGGCTGGACAAAAAATCCTACTACATGACATTAGAAACTAAATACCAACGCAACCCCCCAAAATTTTGGAAAATTGTAAATCAGCTACTAAAATCCACCCAAAAGGCTATCCCAAAACCAACTACCCCTGACAGTAAAGTTCCCATCAAAACACAATTCATCTCCCACTTTGTGAACTAAATTCTATCCTTAGTATCACAGGACATTTCCAACCTCACTATCCCTCCCAACACAAATAACACTAATGCAAACTTTACCCTCAAAACAGTTTCCGCCACTTCAATCAAAAGCATGCTCTCCAAACTAAAAACCTCATCAACAGCAGCCGACCTACTCCCCTGCTATTCTTGAAACTCACAGCAGATGCTATTGCTATCCCAAATCTTCTCATAAACAGATCAGTTGTTGAAAACTATGTGCCCAAACTCTGGAAAATAACCTATGTTACACCCATACATAAAGGCAGGACCTCCACTGAACTTAATAACTACATACCCATTGCTATACTCTCCCCCCGGCCAAAATCCTAGAAAAATGCATCCATACCCAGGTGCTAAAATATCTCCTAGACAGCAACGTCCTGTCACTTACTCAACATGGTTTCAGACCTGCCCATAGTACCACTACAGCCCTCCTCTGCTTCACAGACACAGTTAACCATTTCAAAAACGAAAGCCTGCAGGTGTCAACTCTTTTTTGGATATGTCCAAAGCATTTGACACAGTCTTGCACCAAATCCTGCTAAACAAACTAAACCAATATCACCTATCAAATTCCACTCATATCTGGTTCCAAAGATACTTAACTGACAGATACCAAGATGTGAAATGAGAAAATTCTCTCTCTTCTCAGCTGCCCATAACCATAGGAGTCCCACAGGGTTCTATCTTAGGACCACTACTATTCACAGTCTTCACAAATGACCTCCACCGCTTTTCACAGCATGCATCTATTATTCAGTATGTAGATGATACTACCTTAATCTGTGCTGCACAAAACATTCTCACCCTCCTGCAAACAACTCAACTAGCATTCTCTGACATTGAAAACTACCTTACCAAAGCCCAACTTATAGGTTCATAGGTTCATAGGTTGATACTAGGCTATCTGCCCTAGGGCATTTATAAGCCTAGCCAGAGTGTGTTTGGCTTTCGCCACCCTTTTAGAATAGTTGACTGTGCCTCTGTATAGTAGATCACAGAAGATAGCCCTTTTAAGGTTAGTTTACTGTGCCTCTGTCTAGTAGGGACACAGAAGAGATCCCAGGGGTAAACTTACGATCTCCCATCCACTCATCAAGATTTCTCTTGAAGAGGGTCATTGAGGGGCTCTGCCTAACATGAACTGGGATTTTGTTCCAGAGTGAGGGGAGCCTCTGGGATATGAATCTGTCCCTCCAGCATGTCCTATTTATTTCTGTGCTGATGTTTAAGTCCCTGGAGCGTGTAGCTCTAAGGGATTTGGATTTCCTGAGGTGGAGCATGTCCATTAATTCTGGGTTGGACATGGCTTTATACGTCAGGCACAGATTGCCTCTGAGTAGATGGTAAGCAACTGAGTAGAGCTGGAGTTTCTTTAGCCTAACTGCGTAGGGCATCTGTATGAGTCCCTTGATCCTCTTGGAGAGGTACTTTTGGGGTCTTTCCAGTTGCTGCAGGTGTCGGGTAAGGTACATCCCAAATGGGGCATTGTATTCAATTATGGGCCTGGAGAGTGATGAGTAGAGGGGCACAATGACCTCTCTTGATCTAGATGTGAACCCTTTCGTGATAAGGTGGGCTATATAGAAGGTCTTTCTAACCACTTTGGCAACGTGATTGTCAAAGGAGAGATTGCTATCTACTTGGGTCCCCAAATCCCTAATTACTTCTTCTGTACTTAATGGATTACCACCTATGTGGTAATTTGTGGGCACTTTGTTTTTCCCAAAGGGGATGACTATGCACTTTTTGGCATTTAGCTTTAGGCCATGGCTCTGGCACCAGTTATCCGTCTCTGTGAAACCCTTTTGGAGGATGCTTGTGTCAAGTCGGTGAGTCGATTATGGCACCCAGTTTGCAGTCATCTGTGAACTTGGTCAGCCATAGTCCTCCCATGTTAGCCTGTACCTCAGAGAAATATATACAGAACAAGAGAGGTCCCAGGACTGAGCCTTGTGGGACGCCACTTGTAACTGGTTTAGAGTCTGACATGGCACCTGCAATTCTGACCATGTGGGTTCTATCCCTGAGCCAGTTTGCAACTCATCTTGTGACATAGGGGTTGATATTTAAGCTGGTGAGCTTATTTATGATGCCCGAGTGGAGTATTGTGTCGAAGGCTTTTGCGAGGTCCAGGTAGGCTGTGTGGACTACCTTCCCTTCATCTATGGCCTTGGTGACTGTTTCAAAGAAGTCAACCAGGTTCAAGAGGCAAGATCTGCCCTTAACAAAGCCGAATTGGGTAGGATCCAGTGTTTGGAGGTTCCCAATGTCTTTGTTTATGAGTTCCATGATGATATGCTCCATAGCTTTGCAGACCAGGCTAGTCAGGCTTATAGGGCGATAGTATCTGGGGTCCGTTATGGCACCACCTTTGTGGAGTGGGACCACTGTTGCTGTACGCCATTCCTTGGGTACATATCCTGTAGTAAGGCTGAGATTGAACAGTGACTTTATATGAGGGTTCAGTTCTTCTTGGAGCTCGTGTAAGATGCAGCCTGGGACACTGTCCGGTCCCATTGATGCTGTGTTTTTTGCTTTGGAGAGGGCAGCTCTCACCTGTGCATCTGTGATGTCAGGGAGGCTACACTCTGTTAGGATAGACATTTGCTCTTTTGGGGGGAAGGGGGGGGGAGAAGTTTGCACTGAACCTGTCTGCCAGGATGTTGGCAATGTCTGTGGGTTCAGTGTATTTTTTTGTCATTTTGCACTAACTCAGAGCATATTTGGGAGTTGCCACCCAGGTTCCTGACATAACTAAAGAAGGCCTTGTGATTATCTTTAGCATCTTATGCAATTTTTCTTTCGAAGCTGGCCTTAGATGATTTTATGAGAGATCATAGTTTCTTGCTAGTACTGATCAGAGATGCCTTCCCTTTTTGGGATTTTGCTCTATCATGTAGTAGCTTCCTCCTTCTGCTGTATAGCTTATTTATGGCTGGGGTCCGCCAGACAGGTCTCCTGCCTTTGGAGGAGTGAGTCTTGGTTTTATTTGGGATAGAACTTATCTGCAATCCAATGAAAACTCAGCTTATGATTATAACCAGTTCTAACAAAAACACTGATAACAGTCAATCCATTATCTACTCCACAAATGCTACTCCAATCGCTCCAGTGGCACAGGCTAAGCTATTGGGAATAACCATAGACTCCCACCTAAAATTTGATAGTTATATCAACTTAACTATTAAAAAAGTACATGCCAAACTGGGGTAACTCTACCGTATCAAACCATTTCTTACCAACAACACAAGATCAGCCATTGCTCGCTCCCAACTTCTATCCACCCTAATCTATGCATCTCCTATTCTGAATAATCTCAACAAAACTGAACTAAGCAAAATGGAAGCCTGTTATAACAGAATTGCCCACTGTAAAGCAAATTGCTCATAAAGAACTCACCACTGTACTGCTTTGAGACAGCTCCACTGGCTTGAACTGCCCAACCTCCTAACCTACAATCAGCTCTGCCTCTGTCATTCTATCTATTACCTCCCCAATAAGTGTCCTGCCCTCAAAAGCCTAGTGCAATATCGCTCAGCCAAAAGGCCTCTTAGATCATCCAGCAAACTACTACTAGAAGTCACCAGCAGCTACAATAGCTTTGGAAACACACTATATAGTAGTTCAGTGGCTAAAAAATGGAACTCTCTCCCCACTAGGATACAAAACACATCGTCCAAAGCCTCCTTTAAAAACCTCATTAGGCAACATCTCAAGCAAAGTTGGCAGTGCCATGACTGCTCCCCAGGTTAGTGAAAGCAGATAAGGTACACATACTAAACCTAGAGTACTTGATAATAGCTTTCACTCTTACTCACAAACACTGGCTAATGTAGAATGTATGTACTGTACCTGTGTACTATGTATGTATTCTACCTATGTTCCAAATTTCAGCTGTACACAACAAATCTATTAATTGCCTTTATTTTTAAATTAATATTTTCTTCTTTGTTCTCTCCACTGTAACTGTTGATGTGCTGCATACCACTGTAAAAACATTTCTATTGTAATTTGTGTGTATACTGATAATGTCTAAATATCTAAATGTATCTGTAATTTTTCTATGTGGAGCTTTTCTCCCCGGGCCTCTGCTGAAAAAGGGAATTTTCGGTTCAGACACCCCCGGTAAACAAATGTAAAATAAAATAAAATAAATAAATGTTGGAGGACTGTATTGTGGTCTCATGGATAAGTCCAGTGTACCCATGGGAGAAGTGCATACATCCTGTGCATAGTCTTATCCACAGGAAATGCATCTCCTTAGAGTGTCACAGGTAATAATAAGCCCTCATCTCGAGAGAGATAAGTTGCGTGAACATGAGCGATAGGCTGAAGATATCCTTGTTGGCCCCTATGCAACTCCACACTAGATATTAGGGTGGAAGTGATGGTGCTGCATGTGCCTGACACAGGCCTTCAACATTTTCCATCAAACTTTGAGGCCAATATGGAACAGCAATGTGACACATACTTGACATGCATTCTGTGTATAGTGGAGGCCTTAATGGCACCAACCATTGATGGAACATGTCTAGGATATCATACATATGTGACATACAGTTTCACAGACCATTATATATACCCTGTAAAACATAGACCATCTCTGCAAAGACTGTGATTTTGCTGTCCTGTCCCTCTATAATGGCCCTTTGCATTCAATGGATTGCAGACATTGAAACAGAATGTGCGTGTGTGTGTGTGTGTGTGTGTGTGTGTGTGTGTGTGTGTGTGTGTGTGTGTGTGTGTGTGTGTATGAGACCATTCCAACTGTAGACATGTACTGATATGCCAGTGTTACAGAAAATAATATGTAAAAAAGGAAGGTGGTCATAGTGACTCAGAAAATTATGTCCCAGCACTTTTTCAGTAGATTATTACTCCTAAAACTGAGTATATTAAGCACAAGATGTAATGCACCATCAGAAAGTTTCCCTGTGTCCACCTTCTCTGTGGAGCAAATCATAGCACATCACCCTTTAGATATCAGGCATTGTCAGACTCATCAGGTTATTAGTATTTTTGCAGGTGTACTCGTACTTCGTAGTTTCATAGTGACACATCTTGCCATATCGTATATTTACGTACACTTATGTTTTACAGTTCATACATTCCTGTTATAACAGTTTCTTCCTCTCTCACCCCTGCCTTCCTTTGCCGCTATCCTTTCTTTGTAACATATTTAGCTATGCTTATTATCTTCTTTCCCTTTCTTTCTTTCTTTTGCAATTAAGTACACCCAGAGCCATAGCAGTGCCACTGGCTATGCATCCAGCCTTTGCATCTCTCTCTAAGAAACATCCAGGGCTGCCTCCCTCATGGCTAGACAGGGGGAGAGTGAAGGCCCCACCACTCCTACCTCTGGTGGTGTTTCACTGTCTGGGAGGTCATTGTTCCCACCAGTGACTCTGCCAGCAGTGGTGAATATATCATCCACAGGGAGCTGACTCACCTGATGAGAAGCTGGTGAACCTGTGGATGGATGTGACTATAGAGTCATGTCCCTGATCAACGCTGCTAATAACACCTCAGGCAAGACCAAGTGGGGAAGGTTGGAAAGTATGTGCAAAGTTACATACAAGGTTTCAAAAATTGCCATAGCACCACATCTGCCCTTTGTCAGTGTTAGAGATTAGAGAAAAAATGGACAATAGAATTCTTAAAATAGTTATATTCATTAACATTAAAAGGCCATAGACATCAACAGTCAGGCAGTTAGTCATCCAAGACTTCTCAAACAACTATGTAACAGTGACCCATCAGAAACATCACATGCCCAGTTCAGTTGCTACCAACACAACTGAATATTTATATAACTGAAATCAGCTTTATCTGTCCTTCTGCAGTAATTCCCCAACAAACACCTGATAGTCAACAAAACAGTGTTGCTAGGTACTCCAAACAGACTAAATAATCTTATGGCATTAACAGCTATTGATTGTTATGAAACCCTACTGGAACATATGACAAATTGTACATATGTATGCATCTGGCAGACCAAATTCTTGCTTTTTCTACACATATTAAATTAGTTATGACCAAATTCTCACATCATATCACTAGAAAGCTAACCTATGTAGCTCAATCAATAAGCATTCATACCATCATTTGAATATGAATCTCCTTTTTTTAATCTTCAGCTTAAATATCACTACAAACATTTTGCCAAGAATGTCCTAATCAGATACACCATTTCATATTATTCTCTGATCACACTGCTGTGAATCAGTC
The DNA here is from genome assembly GCF_019279795.1 of Protopterus annectens. Lineage (NCBI taxonomy): Eukaryota > Metazoa > Chordata > Ceratodontiformes > Protopteridae > Protopterus > Protopterus annectens. The sequence continues at coordinate 314,924,594 of NC_056736.1, read as the reverse complement.
AATGTAAACTGGTTTCTCTTTTACACAGTAATTGACATGAGAGAGATTTGTACTTATTAACCACTTCCTACCCCACCCAATCTGTTACCCCAAAAGAGTCCCAAAATTCACTGAGATCCTATTGTCTGAGAAGATTTATACTGTAAAATGGTATCATCTTATTTCTTATTGTTTATTGCATTTGTTTACCGGGAAGGTCCACTGGGCCTAGGTGAGCCCATTTTCAGTGGAGGCCCAGGGAGAAAAGCTTCACATAAATTAACAAGTAAATACAAGTACTAATACATACCAGAGTTAGCAGATATTACAAAGAAACAAGCCTGGATATACAGTTAACAAGTTAGGTGCAAATACAAATACATACCAGAGCTAACAGGTATTATACAGTAACAAGCTTGGACATGGTATGAGCAAAAGGTTCAGATTATTTATATACATACTACCCATATACATCATGCAAGTAATTAGCTTTATTAAAGGACTTTATGCAAAAGAAAGTTAACTTAGAGAGTACAGATTGCTGAGGATATATACACGTGATGAAGATTTTTAGATATTAACTGTTAGAGATTTGAGGTGTGAGTAGAGGAAGTCGTCAAGACAGAGTGATGGCTCTGGTAGTTAGTAATGGAGGTGAGAGGTAGACAGAAGACAGGGAAAGATGGACTGCAGTGAAGAAATGGGTATGGCAAGTGGGGTTTGGGTGTAGGTAGAGTTAGTTGACGCATCAACAAGCCAGAGAGAATTGGGTTAAAGTAGGTGGAGCAAGTGTTTAGTGAGAGCACTGCAGTGGGGAACAGGGCCTATACCTTTCAGCAAAATGAGTTTCAGTCAAATGAGTTTTCAGTGAAGTGAGCTTTTAGTGAATTGTGCTTAGGCAGCTGAGTTTCAGTGAAATGAGTTTTCAACGAAATGAGTTTCAGTGAAATGAGTTTTCAATGAAATGAAGCAGACCCATATAGGTTTACTATTAAAATTTCGAAACGAACTCCATCGACTGTACTATTGTCGAACACGAAAGTTCGAAAACGGTAATATCGATGACAAAAAAACAACCTAGGAACAGGTTTTAACATGGGTCGAGATAGGTGTTCAGTGTTATTCTGAACTACAAACATCTCCCCTATCTCGACCCATGTTAAAACCCGTTCCTAGGTTATTTTTTTGTCATCAATATTACCATTTTCGAGCTTCCGTGTTCGACAATAGTACAGTCGACGGAGTTTGTTTCGAAATTTTAATAGTAAACCCCTATATATATATATATATATATATATATATATATATATATATATGGATTCACTTCAGAAGCTCGAAATACTGAAATATCGAATTTCAATATCTTGAGTCCAAAAAGTCTAATCCACAGAATAGCAAAAGTTCAGAAGCGCAAAATTCAAAACCTCGAATACCGGATATTTTGAATTTCACGCTTCTGAACGTTCGCTGTGGTTATGTATTCAGGTAAGTGTGTGTGTGTGTGTTAAGGGTTTTGGGTAGGAGCTGTGGTGTGTGTCAGTGTGTTTTGTTGCTGTGATGTGTGTATACAAGGAGAATGTAGCTTGTGTGGTGGTGTTTTGTGTGTGTTTGCAGTGGCAGCTCGTGATATCGGACTGCAGGACTGCAGCCCCCCAGCTGTGAACCACAATGCTACAGTCCTACAAATCGTCCTGCACATAGAAAGTAAATATGGACTGCTGCCTTATCAGTCCAGATTCAGGAAGAAAGCAGCAGACTGCTGATGCCCCAGAAGTCTATGCGGTGCTAACCACATAGACTGGAAGGGGATCAGACTGCAAGGTCAGCAGTGTTTCAGAAACAGGAAAGAGCCGGGAAACTGGAAGTGCATTCCGATGCAATCGAAGACAGCCACAAATACTATCTGCTGTGGATTTACTCTTTAGAAGCTGGATATTCGGCAAATGTATTGCAGGTGCAGCCTACTTATTTTTTGGTGTGTGTGTGTGTGTGTGTGTGTGTGTGTGTGTGTGTGTGTGTGTGTGTGTGTGTGTGTGTGCGCATGCATGCACGCAGCAGCAGCACAGTGATAAAATACTTTAAGAAGTCATGCTACTTTTTGTTAACAAAAACTTAGAGACTAGCTTGTTCTGACCCTTTATGTAATCTAGACAGACACTAGCCTGTTACAGCCCTGTCAGTAAAATAGATAAGTTATGCTCTACAGAGTAGGTGTTTATTTTTGCCTTTACATCTTATGCATCACAAAGCAGGTGAATTGTAGTCTAGTGCCCTACATTATGAAATATTCTTCTGGTTTACACCCATGAATCTAAGAAGATATGCTGCATTTGCTATGTGATATGCAGTTTTAGATTATTTTTTTATTTTACAGAGAGATGGCAGTAAAGTAACCCGTTGACTACAGCATTTGCTCTTTTATTCCAAAAATGCAATTCTGAAAAAGTAATCCTTTTTTGCAATTTCAGTTTTTTTATTTGTTTAGTCAAAACAAGAAGAGTTAGCCATTAAGTTCATATATGCAACATATGCTAGAAATGAATGCTGTGATAACTACATACTCGAAGGAGAAATATAAGTTATTTATACATGCACATAGGTAACCCATTTCTCTATAGATGAATGTTGTCTGTACTGTGAACAGTTAACCATCATGTTCTTCATTTTTACATTATTCTTGACTAGTTTCAAGCCTAACAATAAACATTGCCTATGAAAGAGACGGACTGAGATGGTATATTTGAAGAGGTCTCATGGACAGAGAAACTAGGAAATGCTTATGATGTGTCGCAATACAGTTCATGAATATTTCTGTTTCTTAATTTCTCTAAAAGCTTAGTGTTTTTAATACCATGACAGGAATGTACCCAATTCCTAACTCCGGGTGTAATTCATGAATTTAGTATTTTTTCAATCTTCGATATTTGCCAACAGTGCTCTTCTCAGACCTGTAATGTAGTTTGTGTAGTTACCTATACTGCAAGCATATTTAAGTGTATTAGAATTTTTCTTTTATTAGCCTGTTGCTTCTACTATTATTGGAACAATCTGGGTGTCTTTTCCACATTGATTTAGCTTCTATAAGCATATCCCTATACTATGTAACTTTATGTACAAAGGAAACCAAAGTCACTAGGCACAGCTGTTTCATTACTTAATGCTACTTTGTAGTTTTATCTTCAAATACAAGATTTGTTTTTCTTGCTTCTTGACTGTTAGAAGACTCTTCTTATATTATTGTTCCTTTCAGTATACAAGACCCTTGGCCATACATTTATCACAACCAGCACCAAGATATGCTAATGCTTCTAGTTCTGTATACAAAAACTACATTTGTCTGTATCACCCACTTTTTCCATAGATTTTGTTCACAGAAGTGGCACCACATTAATAAAGCTGATGACAATTCAGGTGTAGAACAGGTAATGGGAAAGGGAAATATAGTTAATTTTTTGTACGAGCTCAAAGCCACATTTATCAAAGAATGTAATCATCCAACATCTCATTGTTATAACTTAAATCAAATGGAAATTTATATAAACGTAAACCCTGAGGCACAATGTTCAAATTGCAACATTTATGCTCTTTTAAATTTCATTAACTTTTTCTAAAAATAATTAAATTAAATTCCTTAAGGAAAAGTAATTATTATGTCCAACATTGTTCATGTTAACAACTGAACCACCATCAGTTTGAAAACAAAGTGTCCTTTCTATAATATTTTTAAAATCAAAAGTATTGGAAGAACCATTTGTAACTTCAGAGATACCAGCAATATTATTATTCAATTCAGCACAAACAGTAGACTGCTCTACCAAATGTGGCTGTACATCTCTAGGTAAGGGAGGAACAGTACCTGCAACTTTGGCAAAAGTCTGTGCCTATCCGTTACTATTATAACCATTGGTGGTCAATCACAAACCTTGTTGAGAATTAACAGCTTTTGGAACAAAAACACTGTTATTCTGAAATAGAAATTCACATTATGTTGAAAAAATGTCCTGCGAATCAGCCAAAAATCACACCAGGAGATGAACTGGGGACATGTCCTAATGAAAAAACCAGAGAGGAAGTTAAACACCTGTCCTCTTTTTATACCCTCAGTCCTCTGGTTGGGAAAGGACTTCAATCAACCTACTGAGGTCCACTTGCAAAGTTAAGTAAGAAGGAGTTCTCACTGTGTAAAATTATTCCACTGATGAAGGCTGTCTTGCTGGTATGGATAATAAAATTACTATAGCCATTTTTATGGCATGATTTAGCTTTATCTGCTGTGTTTTGTGCCTTTTTTCACCCATATGCTGGCCATTTGTGACTGTTTCCTTATTTGGTTCGGACCTGCATTGCCATACATGCAGAGCGCTTTCACTTTGCAGTCCACTTGCAAAGTTACAATGTCTTCTTTCGGCTGGGCTACTTCAGAATTGTTAGCCCACGAAGTAGGCAAAGCAATGTTATCCAGTGAATCCATAATACTCCTCTCACACCAAAAACAAAGCCAAGCAAGTATAGATGATGCTACATTATAAAAGTAACCAAGAAACAAGTAAAATAATGTCACAGAGGATTCAAAATGGTTTAAAAAACATAAGTCATTAAAATTAAGCACTTTTGTCCCACTGAGGAGACTTTTTCAGAACAACCAGCAGTTAAAAAATCTTTTATTTTATACTTTTCTCTGGGAGACTACATTGGTTAATTAAGGTAATTGTATTACTGCCTCACTAATTCAATTCTTAAAAGATTTTTTAACTGCTGGTTATTGTGGTGAAGTCTCCTCAGTGGGAAGAAAGCATTCAATTTTTAATAAATTGTATGTTTTTTAAACCATTTAGAATACAAAAAAAGAAAGACTGTCACCTATGGAATCTTTATATGATAAATAATTTAACAGGGAAACAAAAAGAAGATTTATATACAGTTTCAAACACTGTTAGAAAGAGATTTTGAAAGAACATTTGAAAGCATTATGTAAAGTAGTACTGGACATTGCAAACGTTTATAACAAAAGGAGTTTATGGAATGGTGACTGGGACTGTAATATTCTGTTAAAAGTAGAATGAGAAAAAATTATATGTATACAAAGCATGATAAATGTAGAGGGGAATAAGGTGGCTGAAAAATACTGGGAACAACCTAAAATATGTTTGCGTGTGATGTTGATTTATACTGGCGTCTAGAGAACTCTCAGAATACCAGCTGGTGGTGGTTAGAGAATACCTCAGGCTTGAACCCTGTACCTTGGGTGCAGGTAATAAGATCCTGAATTCCCTACCCACCACCATTTCTGAAACTTTTGCAGATTTTTGCCTCATATTTTGTTCTGTTCTGTTCTTTGTAAAATGGGTGGTTTCTGAATTTTTAATTCCTTAAATAATTGATGGTGCAGTGGTAAAATTGTTGCCTCACAGCTAGAGGTTCTCTGGTTTGATTCTTTGCTGGGTTGCTTTCTGTGTGGAGTCTGCATGTCCTCTTTGTGCTTGTGTGGGTTTGCTCTGGTGTCCTCCCATGTGTCTGGAGTATTTCTCTCTGGGCCTCTGCTGAAAATTGGCTTTTGTTCCAAGTCAGACTTTCCTGGTTAACAAATGTTAAATAAATAAAAGTGACAGGCATTTGAATTTCAGACTTCATATTCTTCAGAAAGTACATAGTAACACAAAACCTTTTATTCTAGCAATTTTCTAAGTTTATAAGATGAATATTTGAAATTTGTCCCTATTTTTGGGACTGTATTCCTCCATTATTGGCTTCATCCAGGTTTTTTGTGCTAAGGTTGAGAGCTATGGTGAGAACTGAATTCACTGAATATATTTGAGGACTGTATTCCTCCATTACTGGCTTTGTCCAGGTATTTTGTGCTAAGAGATTGACAGCTATGGAGAGAAGTGAATTCAGTAAATGGTAGCCATTTAAGTTTCTTTCCTTTCTTTTACAAAACAGCTGATTTGGCATAGTGGTATGTTGCTCTGACTATTTTGCACAGGGTCCTGGGGTTTAAGACTTGGCAGTAAAATGTATGGTGGTAACACAGCATTTTATTCTAGCATCTTTCCAAGAGTATACAAGCAATGTTTAAAATGTGTCCCTGGTTTTTGGGCTTTTGTCTCCCCCGATAAATTTTGGCTTTTTCCAGATTTCTTGTGCTGCGAGTTAAGAGATAGAATTGCGTGTCGAGTAGATTTTACAAGGAGTTGAGAGCTGCAGGGGAAGATATGTTTAGTGTTGCTTATGCTGAGCCTGCTTGCATTGTTAATAGCACAACAGGTAATGTACTAGCTTTTGATGCAGAAGGCTGTGAGTTCTACTTCCACAGGGGGTGGATGCTGTGGTAGTGAGAATGTCCAGTCTTTGGCGAAGATACCTAGTAACTATGAACCTGTTATCAGTTTACCATCATTCCCTACTGCAATGTTACTAGCTTATCATTTTTTAATGTAACATAGGCAATTTATTCCTTTATTTGTAGATGAAACAATGAAATATAAAGCTGTTTGCCAGCAGCAATCTCTTCATTAGTTACTGATCTCTTTAATGTGGAATTATTTAAATGACTTTTACTTCTGCAGAGGTTGTGCATATTTACTGATACTGGTGGATTGTAGAAGTTTGAGTAGACTTTTATGATGGAAATGTTCTCATTTGGGCAGTTTTGTCATTACTGGTGCATGCATTTTATTTCATTGTTTACTGGAAAAATGTTCAAACAATAAATTTAAAACACCCTCTAACAACTGTACTGTATTATACAAGGAATATAATTTAATACAATCAGGAAGGTGTTTTACACAACACATGTATGTTTTGTGTGCAAGGGGCCTATCATTTGAAAGCAGCCCAAAGTTAATTTTTATACTAGCCAAATGTATTTTGTTTGAATGTGGATTTCAATGCTATTTCAATGAATGTGAGTTTCAAGGGCAGAGAAGTTTTAATGCTAAGTCTATTTTCATTGCGAGACTTCATTGCTTTGTTTAGCAGATGTCTTAGTGTTTGTGCTGTAAAATGCAAAATAAAACTTTCAAATGAAATCCAAATCATTGTAGAAGTAAAGCAGTATGCACATTACAGTGTTTATGGTAAATGGGGCAAAATAGCCAAGTAATGGGACATTGGAATGGCTGCAGGGGGGAGGCTCCATTCGACCATGATTTTGTGAGGGGGAAGGGCGGCAAACTCAAAGATAGCCCTGGCTGAACTATACCTCTCAACTGTCCAGCTTTTCACAGAATGAACAGATTTTTGCTTATTATTTTTGTTTGTTCCTCATAAAATTTGTGGTTTTCCTGCCAAATCATTTAGGAATTAAGTCACTAAATAATGACAGACATTGAGTTTCAGACTTCATAACCTTCAGAAAAATGCATGCTAAAGCAAGAACTGTTATTCTATCAACTAAGTTTATACAAGAATAATTTTAGTACTGTTTGTATGTTCCCCCAATATATTTGGCCTTGTCCAGATTTCCTGCGTTAACAGGTTGAGAGGTATGTGCAAATAAATTGCTTTATAGAATTAGGCATATCCAAACCTTTCAACTATCCCTGATTTTGGCTCAAAATGTTGCTCTCCCTCTAATAATCCCACTGCAAAATGGCAATTTTGGAAGAAAACGTGAAGGGTTTACAATTAATAAATAACTGTAATAATCAGAGTTTTAGATTACTTTTATTTCAGAAATGCATGTAGGTTCATTTATTTTGTCAGCTGCTCAAGTTAACAGTACTAATATTAAAAAAGTGCCCCTTCTTTGACAGGTTCCCAGCTGTGTTGTGCGGCTATTTTATATTTTTGTATCGCATTTTTGGTCCATTTTTCATAAAAGTGTGGTTTTCTGGCAAATTAGTGGCAAATCATTAAAGACTGAAGTTAGAAAAT